>NC_133322.1:2919423-2985855 GCF_012295235.1 Primulina huaijiensis
TCGTAGATAACGGAATATATGTTTAATTCCGTTCCAGTGTCTCTTTGTTGGATATGTGCTAAATCTTGTCAATAAATTTACGGCAAAAGATATATCAGGCCTTGTACAATTTGTAAGATACATAAGGGCACCAATAGCACTTAAATATGGTACTTCTGGACCAAGAATATCTTTATCATCTTCACATGGACGGAATGGATCCTTTTCTATGTTTAATGATCTAACAACTATTGGAGTACTTAGAAGATTTGATTTATCCATATTAAAACGTTTAAGGATCTTTTCTGTATAATTTGTCTGGTGAACAAATATTCCACATTCTTTTTGTTCTATTTGTAAACCCAGACAATACTTGATTTTTCCAAGATCCTTCATTTCAAATTCTTCCTTCAAGTATGAAACAACTTCTTGAATTTCTTTATTCGTTCCAATGATGTTTAAATCATCAACATATACAACAATAATTACGCATCTGTATGTTGTTTTCTTAATGAAAACACAAGGGCATATTGAATTATTTACATATCCCTTTTTCATCAAGTGATCACTTAGCCGATTATACCACATTCGGCCGGATTGCTTTAACCCATATAATGATCTTTGTAATTTCACAGAATAACATTCTCTGGGTTTTGAACTTTGTGTTTCAGACATCTTAAATCCTTCAGTGATTTAAATATATATATTACTATCAAGTGATCCATATAAGTAAGCTGTAACAACATCCATAAGACGCATTTCTAAATTTTCAGAAACTGCCAGGCTAATCAAATACCGAAACGTAATTGCATCCATCATGGGAGATTACGTTTCTTCATAATCAATTTCAGGCCTTTGAGAAAAACCTTGTGCAACAAGACGAGCTTTATATCTTCAGGAACAACATTCTCTATTTTGTGATCATCATGTGTTTCTTCAGGAACATCATTCTCTATTTTGTGATTATTGTGTTTCTCAATGAATTTTCTTTTTCGAGGATTTTTATCCTTGGAACCGACTGGCCTTCCACGCTTCAGACGTTTTATGACATCATAATTTTGTTCAATTTGTTTCTTTGGAATTTCAATTCGAGCAGGAGCATTTACAGTATGTATATATGATTTAGTTACCCTTTTTGCATCTGTAAATGCATCTGGTATTTGTTTTGCTATTCTTTGCAAGTGCACAATTTGCTGTACATCTTTTTCACATTGTTGTGTTCTTGGATCCAGATGTAACAATGATGATACATACCATGTAAATTTTTTTTTGGTATGTTTCTTGTCTCCCCCTAACATTGGGACGATTTCCTCATTAAAATGACAATCAGCAAAACGTGCTGTGAACACGTCGCCTGTCTGAGGTTCAAGATATCGAATGATTGATGGACTATCATAACCGATATAAATTCCAATCTTTCTTTGAGGTCCCATTTTCTTTCGTTGCGGTGGTGCAATAGGCACACACACCATATATTCAAAAATTCTCAGATGAGAAATGTCTGGTTCTTTACCAAATGCAAGCTGCAATGGGGAGTATTTATGATATGCACTTGGTCTGATGCGAATTAATGCAGCAGCATGTAAAATTGCATGTCCCCATATAGAAATAGGGAGCTTTGTTTTCATAATCATTGGTCTAGCAATCATTTGCAGACGTTTAATCAATGATTCAGCCAATCCATTTTGAGTATGTACATGAGCAACAGGATGCTCAACAATGATTCCCATAGACATACAATAATCATTGAAAGTCTGGGAAGTAAATTCACCAGCATTATCAAGTCTAATTTTCTTGATTGTATAATCGGGAAATTGATTCCTCAATTTTATTATTTGAGCAAGTAATCTTGCAAATGCAACATTTCGAGTTGACAATAAACATACATGTGACCATCTGCTGGAGGCATCAATCAATACCATAAAGTATCTGAATGGTCCACATGGTGGATGGATTGGTCCACAAATATCACCCTGAATACGTTCAAGAAACATTGGTGATTCAGTTTGGATTTTGGCTGGTGATGGTCTTATAATAAGTTTTCCAAGAGAACATGCTTTACATTGAAACTTATTATTCTGAAAGATCTTCTGGTCTTTCAATGGATGACCATGTGTATTTTCTATAATTCTTCGCATCATTGTTGAACCAGGATGTCCTAATCGATCATGCCAATTGGTTAATATTGAAGAATTATCAATTACCATGTTTGATTCAATGGGACGTATATGTGTATAATGCAATCCAGTAGGGAGCATTGGTAGTTTTTCAATCACATATTTCTTTCCTGATTTATATGTGGTAAGACACATATATTTCTCATTCCCTTCATTCATTGTTTGAGTATCATACCCATGGGAATATATATCATTAAAACTCAACAAATTTCTTTTCGATTGTGGTGAATACAAAACATCATTGATCAAAAATTTTGTACCATTAGGTAACAAAAATTGTGCTTTACCATATGCTTTAATCAAGTCTACAGGACCTGATATTGTATTCATCATTGTTTTTGTTGGTTTTAGTTCCAAGAAATATCTTTTATCTCGGAGGATAGTGTGCATTGTACCACTATCAGGTATGCAAACTTTAGCTTGGTTCATAACATTTTCCATATTTGAACTTCAAAAAAAAAATATGCAATGAAATAAAATTACTAACAATACATTTATAAAATAAAATACAATACAATACATATTTATAAATATAACACACTATAAAACAGTATCATATGAATACAAGAAAAATAAATTATTGTACATTTATATTCCACCAGTATATTGTTCATTTTCAGAGAAATCATTAAGAAAATCTGCAGCATCAATATTTTTCATTTATATATATCCCACCAATATATTGATCATTTCCCGAGAAATCATTCAGAAAATCAGCAGCATCAAAATGAGTTGAATTATTCAAACGTTCACTTCGTTCAGTGAAGTTGGTCTCTTTTTCTTTCCCCTTTATCGATTCTTTATAGAGCTTGCAAAGGTGCTCGGGGGCTCGACAAATTCGAGACCAATGTCCTGGAGTGTCGCATCTGAAACAAGAACTTTCAAATCTTTTCGAGTGATTTTCATTAACACTCATGTTCTCTTGATGCTTTTTCAGTGGGTGGTTCGTGACGCCCTTTTAAGATGAGTTATAAAAATAACTATCTCGATTGTTTTCAAAACCATGGTCTCGACCACGACCATGACCAATTCCACGTCCACATCCACGTCCACGACCACGACCACGACCTCGACCAAAACCTTGTCTTTGAATTTGATTTTGGCTTCCAAGTTTAAATTCATTTTTACTTACAGCATTTACTTCTGGAAATGCTGTTGATCCAGTGGGTCGGGACTGATGATTTCTCATTAATAGCTCGTTGTTCTTTTCCGCCACAAGAAGACAGCCGATGAGTTCAGAATATCTCGCAAATCCACGCACTCTATATTGTTGCTGTAGAGTTATAATTGATGCGTGAAAAGTGGAAAATGTTTTTTCAAGCATTTTTGATTCTGTAACCTCGTGTCCACAAAATTTTAATTGCGAGATTATTCGATACATCGCCGAATTGTAATCACTTACTTTTTCAAAATCTTGGAATCTCAACATATTCCATTCATCACGGGCGGTCGGAAGTATAACTTCCCTTATATGTTCAAATCTTTCTTTTAATCCTTTCCACAGAGCCATGAGATCTTTTTCGATGAGATATTCACATTTCAAACCTTCATCAAGATGTCGGCGCAAAAATATTATAGCTTTTGCTTTTTCTTGTGATGAAGATATACCATTTTCTTTAATAGTCTCGCTTAGACCCAATGACTCAAGATGCATTTCTACATCGAGAGTCCATGGCATATAATTTTTCCCCGTAATGTCGAGTGCAATGAATTCGAGCTTTGCCAGGTTAGCCATGGTGATACTAAAAAGAATTATGATGCATTTTATTAGTTAATGAATATTGCAATACAAAGTAATGGATAAACAACAAGTACAAGCATTTGTAAAAATAAAGAAAACACACGAGGAGGATATTCTCCGATAAATACAAGACTCGTGAGTATGATAACCAAAGTAATTAAAAATAACTTTGTGAAAGCCATCTTCGTTTTTCTTCAAAAATTTTATGAAGAATAATTTTAGAGAAGAAGAGAAAGTTGGAGTGATTGAATGTGTTTGTGAGATCATATTTATAGGGCAAAAACTAGCCGTTTTGTTACCGTTTATGACCGTTGGTGTACAAGAAAATAAATGTATGTATTTGTATAATTTTATGGTAATAATATGATGTGTATAATATTAGTAATGTTTTAAATAATTATGTATATCATATCACAATATTATAATGAGGTGTCATAAGATATTTTGTTTAAAAACCTTATAGACTTTTATACTTGTCGTATCCCTTACCGGGAGTGTGGGATGTCGTCTTAACATCCTCCCAGGATTTATAACAAGTTTTTGAAAAATTTATTTTATTATAACATTATATTATATATTAAGTATATACACAATAAATAAATAAACAGTAAAATAAATATTATTACTTTTGTTACCTTTTTCTTCTGTTTTGGAGCTTGGAAAAATATGGAGGACTTTTAGAGCTTCGTGCTGATAACGTGTTGTGGAAAAGTAAAAATTTACGGTAAAAAGTAAAAATCTCAAACTCTCAAAATTATCACACTACACACTTTATAATATTTTTCTCTCAACTCAATTGTGATTTTCTTCACAAATGAGAGATTTATTTATAGAAAATTTTTACAAATAATCCAAAAATAAATTACATCATTACCTTTATCATCACACACAAATTTCAATATTCAACACCTAATTTTACCTAATTTTCAACATTCAAATATTCAACATTCAATATTCAAATATTCAATATTAAAATATTAATTTTCAACAATTTCAAAGTATTTGTTTAGATTGATAATTCCAAATCGTTGAGATAACATATAATTGCTAGATAAAATTTTAATTTAACATCTTTTTTTATTTCGTTAATATACATTAAAAAAAAGAGTAGGTCTCTTGTGAGACGGTCTCACGAATCTTTATCTGTGAGACGGGTCAATCCTACCAATATTCTTAACATAAAAAGTAATATTTTTTCATGGATGACCCAAATAAGAGATCTGTCTCACAAAATACGACTCGTGAAACCGTCTTACACAAGTTTTTGCCTAAAAAAATATAATAGAATAAAATAAAAACTAAAAATAATAGTTAAAAAGCTATTGGTACAGTTATACTTTATATAAAAATTTAATATACTTAAAATTAAATTTATATTAAGATTTAATTTCATATTTGTATAAACACATCAAAAATAATAGTTAGTAGTATATATTTAAGGGAGAGATCCAAGCACATCCAATGATATATGTCACATCTATGGATTAATGTAATAGCTACAAATCATATTATTCGTATTGGACAAACTTTGTGTGAGAGACTATCACGAAAAAATGTTGAATAAGAAATAAAACTTATTATCGTTAATCAATATTCATTTACTCTACCAACCCAAACATCACTTTATGGACATATTTTTTTTAAAAAAAAATCGTTTATAAGATAGAGATAGAGATAGAGCAACCGGATTAAAATTTTATGACTGAAATTTTATATTGATTGGAGATATTGATCACTAAAGAATAAAGATGATTGATATTCCAAATAAAAAGAGAAAAATCCGGACATTTTTTGCTATCCTCGGTGGGTAAAAGTCAAATTATTTTTCCAATGATTCTTGGAATTGCGTCTATATCAACGAAGAGTCCATTTTTATCGGATATTTTTTTAAAATAAAAATGAGTTTCTCAAGTTTATTTCAAATATATTTCCAAAAAGAAATCCCAAAACTCATGTTGTTTCTCGCTTTCTTTCAATCTCACTTGGATTCGAATGTGTTTTGTAGGCGTGTATCAGTAGTTCGATGGAACATAGATTTTGTTTTGTTTCATACTTGGTTCATTCCGAACTCGAGATTCTTGAGGAAAAGGGGATCAAGAATCTTGAGTCCTCAAGATTGTTGCGTCTCAAATTGTTGCTCTATGCGTCTACGCAATGTGTTGTGTGGATGTATTTTGCCAGGATGCGTGATTTTTGTGTTAATGTGTAACTTTTGTATTTGTTTTACTGGAAAAGTTGTTCAGTTTTGATTTGGTAAAATCACACATTCACAGCAAAAGTGCTACGACAGGAAAATAGCAAAAATGCATCATGCTGAATTCTCTCGTGCAATATAATATATAAATTGGTTGATAGTCAAATAATATTTATTTATTATTATTCTTTTTAATATAAAATTTTATTATAATTAATATAATTATGATTACACTAATATTTCTATTTTAACAATAATAATTAATTAGCATAAGTACATGATTATTAACATCATTATTATATTATAATTATTTTCGTTACTGCTATAATAAATCAATATTACTTATAAAACTGATTATAATTATATTTATATGAGCAATCACTATTATTGATATTAAGTGTATCGATATAATAGCTACTATTGTCGATTATCATTATACAATTATTATTATATTAAATTATTAAATTAATAAAAATATAAAAGTATATATTATATGTAGATGTTACAAAATATATGTACGTATATCAATTTAATATTATCATCCCATTTTTGGTAATTATCTCAACAACAACAAAATCTTATAATACCAAACACATTAACAACTTTACGCTTATTTTAACAACTTATTTTTAAAATAAGATCATACAAGTTATCGACGTTATACTATTTTAGTTTCAATATTTTGTTCTTGTGTTGAACTTCTTGTGCATATTGTTCTCATGAAGAAAAATCTAACATTTTGCATAACTAGAGTTTTAGCATACCCAACGTTCAAATTTTATCTGTTCTCCTTGGGTTCTTTTTGGAAAAATATCATATATAGCAGATCTTATTAATTATATGGAGCTTATTTTTTTACCTTTTGATCATATTTCATTGCGGCCAGTAGTTTTTTTCCATGGCCCCGGAGGAGGGACTTCACCAAGTAACAGGAAATTCTTTGATCCTAATTTTACAGGATAATTTTGTTTGACCAGGTTTATTATCTTAACTATCTGGTTTTGGAGGATACTAAGTTTTAGTTATACGACATTTCTGTGAAAAATTATTATGTCCACAGACCACAAGGTGCTGGTAAAAGTACACCTCATGCTTTCCTGGAGGAGAATACACGGGACCTTATTGAGGACATGGAAAAGTTGAGAGAACACTTGAGAGTCGCAGAATGGATGGTAAATATCTTCTTCCTTACCAACTTTGGTAAATGCTCCAATATGTGCATCCCATTAGCGGGCTTTGAAGGTTTTTGGTGGTTCATGGGGGAGCACACTCGCCCTAGCATATAGTCAGTCACACCCATATAAGGTTTCAATATGTCTTTTGTATGCAGTTTGGAAGTGATGAATGTTTTACTTTTACCTTTTGGAAATCTAGATGCAAGAGTGAAGAGTCCATATCAATTCCTCGCCAATAATCGTTTTCATGTTCTTACTTTTAAGGTTACTGGCATGGTCTTGAGAGGTATCAATGAGGGTGGCGCTGCTGCGATATTTCCAGATGGTATAATTTTTTTTTCTTTTTAGGATATTGCAGCTGATTTTGCAGTTGGCTTTGTGTCCTATATTAGAAAAAATGAGTTTTGTATTCATATGATCCAGTTTCAGAGTCTCCCATTTGTGTGAATATGTAAAACTTCATAATCATTTTATGTATGTAATCTTAATTAGAACTGAAAGGGTGAGTAAGATAAACCGATTAGTTTCGAAGTAAGAGCACAACCTCCCACAACACTGGGAGATGGCTATATGATGGAGAAGTAGAAGACAAAAATGAATTTAGAAGATTTTTTGAGATCTTGAAATTTTGATATAATTGAAATTAAAGATGAATTAGATTTTAAAATAAGCTCTTGCAAACAGTAACACGGAAATGAAAATAAAGGCACGTAATTTTTACGAGGAAAGATTGTAGATGCATATTCGTTCATAAAATATAGTTAATGATATTCTGTCCTTGAGGTATGAATATATTTTATCTAACAAGAACGAACCCAATTATGCACCTTCTCTGATATTGTAATCAAAACATCACACATCACAAATGTGCGAAATTGCCACAATACATAATTCATTCACGAACTGTTTCCCAATTCATGAAGGCAAAAAATTCTGAAAAACGCTTGAAATCAACAAAAAAAATTGTGCTCAAGAATTCGGGAAATGGAAAAATATTTCATAATTTAGCAGCGACGTCTTCGAGAGGCGTAGAAAGCGAGGGATCTTTCTCTAATTCGGTCTCGAGCTGGCTGTAATTTCCTTTGGCCTTGAAAAGTTGGATATGGTGGTGCTTGCAGTAGAGCTTGCCCTCGTGTGCTATGTAGTTGGATGGGCTAATGGTGCAGCCTCCATGAGTGCACTTGAAGCAGCTCTTGTGGTAAGATTTTCCATTCACAGTCACCTTTTGCACGATAATATATATGTCATATAAGATGTCTCAAACCTATATTTTGTCATCTATGTTTTTTGAATTTTAGTCTTTTTTCTGACGCTAAAGTTAAAATTTGAAAATTACTAAAATCTCGAAGATGCAAGCATAGATGATCGACGGCAAACGCAATTTCTCCATATTTTTGTGAAATGAAAACTGATCAGAAGATCGGACATACCTTCTCAATTGGGTAAACTGTGCTGCTACATCCCACACATTTGTCTCTCGTACCTCCAAACATACTTGAAACTTTGCTTGCATTCTATTCAACATTAATACTCAGTTCCAAAAATATATATACACATCTAATCCAAAATTAGAGTCATTCGTTCAATTATTAAAAGAAATTCAAGGATGAAAATTACCTCATTTTCCGATGCCTTCTCTGGTTTCAAGACTTTAGGAGTACCTGGAAAAAAAGAAAATGAAGCCTGATAAATAAACCAAATTCAGAAATTTAGAATTAAAGTTGGTGCTAATGAAATGATGATATATATAGAGTACCTTCGAAACTTTTCTCCAGGCTACCAGTTCTCTTGAAGATCTGATCATAGTGAGGTCTGCAGTACAGCACCCCATCAATGGAGTTGAAGTTTCCAAGCTGAATTCATATGGTCAAACAAAGGTAATCAATACCATTAAAAGTCTATCACTTTCGATAGCATAGCTTGGAACTATTAGTTATAGCAACAGATGCAATGTGTTTCCCACCTTTTTGTACAAAATTCACGTAATGGATATTCTATGCTAGACATGGAGTAGATCCCGAGATAATATATAAACCAAACCAGATTTTGCCTTATCCGCTGTTTGCACACCTACAGTGAACACCTATGTGATCACCGATGAGGTGTCACTCACCTATTGGATGTGATGAAATATAGAAAAATTGCGCATCCAATGGGTGAGTGACACATCATCGGTGCTCACATAGGTGTACACGGTAGGTGTGCAGCATATCAAAACTGTCCGCTCAAACATATATAAATATGTATGTACCTTAAGGGTGCCATTGCAATGGTGGCACCTGAAACAAGCCTTGTGATAAATCCGGTTATCCGCTGCCAGCCGATCGACCAGATACACAGTCAGGCTACAAGCTCTGCATTTCTGTGTCGTGCCCGCAAATGCCATCTCTCGTTGTTTTTATTATAATCCGAATCTGAGAAAAAGAGAACAATCTTTCAACTTAGATTGCCTCTCTTTCTCAACTTTTTTTTATTATTATTATTTTGTTATAACAAAATCTTATTCAAATGTTTATAGAAAGGTATAAATGGGCACGAAGATTGAAGAAAATGAAACAGTGGGCAGCAGCGAATTGCGGGTTGGGATTTCGGAAACGAGAATACATAATGTTTCAAGGGAATTCTCTGATTGCACGTCATTTCTTGCGAAGTATAAGCAATCTTGTTGGAGGCTTATATGTGACGCCCACAATATTTGGAATATGATAATGTGCAATTATCACGAGAAAGTAGTTGGCCTTGTCCTTCTACCCAAAAAAAAAAACTATAATGTTATCATTATAATTGAAACGATCTCATGAATTTTTATCTATGAGTCGGGTCAATCTTATTCATATTTACAACAATAAGTGATGTTTTTTTTTTTTCATAAAAAAAATAATATTTTTCATTGACAAATCAAATAGAAGATCTGCCTCACAAAATTGACTCGTGAGACCGTCTCACAAAAATTTGGCTAAAACTTATGTGAGACGGTTTCACGGGTCTTATTTTGTGAGACGGATCTCTTATTTGGATCATCCATGAAAAAGTATTACTTTTTATTCTAAGAGTATTAGTTTTTAGGGGAAGTTGGTGAAAAATCCCAATCAAAACATTTCTTTGGGTTCACTTCCTACCCACAAAATTGTGGTACTATGTCATACAAATTGTGGTACACTTCATGTGAAAATGTGGTACACTTCATGTGGAAATGTGGTACTAAAAAAGTACCCAGGGACTGAACACAAAAAAAACGACGACTGGGGACTGAAGGCCAATTTCCCGTAGTTTTTATTGTGAATATCGGTAGTATTGACTTGTCTCACAGATAAATATTCGTGAGACCGTCTCACAAGATACTAACTCCAAAAATTTTTGTGAACACGATATAATTCAAATTTTTTTAAAAAATAATGATTAATGGCTTTATTATTAAATCATTTCACCAATAATAGCGAATAATTACTTAATCTTAATAATAATTTTCTTATTAAACTTTTCAAAACTATATTTCATAATCATTTTTTTGTTTGTAATTTGATGTCCGAATCGAAATGATGGGACTCGTATTAAAAAAAAAATTAAGTTTTGAAAAGAATTTTAAGGTTGCAAAAATATATAAATTTTAATATTTAAAATTAAATTATTGAATCCGTATAAAATTTAAATACCATTATTTATAGAGCCAAACACAGCACTGCAGCAGTAGCGTGGCCGGAGCTTTGGTTTCCGGATGGCGCATAAATCGGTTTTCGATGCTTCCACCGTCAAATCCGAGTTCGAGGTTGCTGGGATTAACCCTAATTTCATCCCCATCATCTGGAAGCACGTTCTGCAAAACAATAATTGCAGGTGGGATGAAATCCCGTCTCTGCCTGTTGCAGTTTACTCTCTCCTCCGCTCCAAGTTCAAACCCTCTACCTCCACTCTCCATTCCGCATTAGATTCCATTGACCAGACCACCACTAAGCTCTTGATCAAATTGAAGGTAAATTTGATATTGAGACTGCCTCTGCAAATCATGTGTTCATGGTTCACTGGAACATCTTTATAACAGATGGGATGCAACTTATGCTATAAAGAACGTAATAGAGGGCCGGAGGATTGATGTCGGTGTGGAATATAAGCAAAGTTCCATAAATGGTTGTGATGTAGTACTGAAATTGCGTGAAAATGATTTTGGTGATAGGATGGTATAGATTGTTTGCAACCTCTAAAAAAATTGATTATTTGATTTTCTTTCACTTAGTATATTTTATCTGTTATATAATTATATAATATGTGAGTATTTATTAACTACCACGCCACAATGGCTATTATTTCTAACTATAATCACATTCCAGCATTTAATTTATCTGTGTAGTTGATATTATTTGGTTTATCTGTACCAGCCTTATAGTCTGCTATTTCTTGTTTTCCATACATTTTTTGTTTGCTAGAATGGAGAGTTTGTGGAGGCTGTGATAATGAGATATGATACCCGACTGGGAAAATATAATGGAAAGCCTCGTCCTGGTGGTCTTAGGTCGACCTTGTGCATATCTTCACAGGTTGGAGATTCTCGTGTCTATGCCCACATATAGTCATTTTTTACTCTAAAAAGACTTGCTTACATGTCACCCTCCGTACTTCAATCTTGTTAGTCATTGATTTTCGTTAATTCTGATATTAGGTTGGATGCAAAATGGGTTGCAACTTTTGTGCTACAGGAAGCATGGGATTTAAAAGCAATCTTTCATCTGGAGAAATCTTGGAACAACTAGTGCATGCTTCTCGCATAGCAGCTATACGAAATGTTGTTTTTATGGTATAATATTTTTTTTCATATTGTATGCTCAGGTTTCAGTAATTAATCGGATAATTTGCACATCAAGGTTCGCTAATTGTGGACTAGATGATATGTATTTTTTTACCTCAATGCAATAAGTAGTAAGAGTTAGATATAGTTATTTGTAGTTTATGCACTATCTTGGTGGTTGAGTGCCATTGTATCAGTCCCTTTGAAATTACGGTTTTGCATTGTTCTATCACGTTGCTTTTGAGGAACCTAAAAAATTACTGGCTGGATGTAATGCTTTGAAGTTTGCTTATTTGTGGTTTTTGCTGTTGGTAAGTGAAGATCAATTTGTGTGAAATGTTATTGTTCTGAGCAGGGAATGGGAGAGCCACTTAATAACTACTCCGCAGTGGTTGAAGCTATCAGAGTTATGACAGCACCTCCATTTCAGTTGTCACCGAAGAAAATTACTGTCTCAACGGTGCATGACATACTTCTCTCATGCTATGAAATATCTTCTTCTTTATTCTGCACTTATAAGTCATCAGTCTTGTTTAGTTTAGACCTTCTAGAATTTTTATCGAAACCTCTGCACTTATTCATTGTAATGAAGATATTTTCTTCAGTTTGTATTTATATGCAATGTTGTGCCTGCTCTATGGCGGGAAGTATGTAGTATTTGTTCTCATTCACATTTAGCTTGTTCAGGTAGGCGTCATCCACGCTATCAGCAAGCTTCACAGAGATATACCAAACTTGAACCTAGCTGTGTCCCTTCATGCACCAGTGCAAGAAATTCGCTGTCAGATAATGCCTGCAGCAAGGGCTTTTCCATTAGAGAGACTAATGAATGCATTGCGGGACTATCAAGCTTGCAGGTTTATTTCCCCCTGGTATCATATGTATATCCATTCCTGAGCAGTCATATGCGTAAGATGAAGATAACATATCTCTATGTCACTTGTTTGTTTTGTTGTAGCCAGCAGAAAATATTTATTGAGTACATAATGCTCGATGGGGTGAATGATGAAGAGCAGCATGCGCACCAGCTTGGCAAATTGCTTGAGACGTTCAAAGTGGTATGCTTTACAATGAAGAAATACTAGCTTTGCATTCTATGTGCTAGTCATCCATCCATTTATTGTTGACATCGATCTTTGTCGTATGCAACAGGTTGTGAACCTAATTCCTTTTAACCCAATCGGTTCTCTGAGTCGTTATACAACCAGCAACGATCAGAAAGTTGCAATTTTCCAGATAATACTAAGAGGCACTTACAACATCAGAACGACTGTTCGTAAACAAATGGGTCAAGATATAAGCGGCGCTTGTGGCCAATTAGTAGTGAACCTACCTGGAAAAGGGTCCTCTCAAAGCGCGGATCATGTAACAGACATCGAAGATCTTCATATTTGATGCGAGATGGATTTGCTTATGTAAAAATATATTAGTTAAAAATTAAAATATTCTTTCTGTTCTTTTCAGTGTACCAAAATCATTTCTTTCCAAACTTTTCTGTTTTGTGCTTGTATTGTTTATACTTTATATATCATAATTCTTTGAACTTTTTTTTTTTAATCAATTCTTGTACAGATTACTAAACTTGTTGGTTTCTAAAGTATATTTTCTAATTAAATATTTATAAACAAATGATGCCACGTTAATTATTATATACCCTACTGATCCTCTTTTAATTTGAAAATATGATTGCTGGAAAAAATACCACATATTAATGTGTTTTTCAGTCATTTCAACAATCAAAACTATTTTTGGATATTTATTGCAAAAGTCGGAACAAAGATTTATATTTGTCGAGGAAAAACAAGTAATGAGGGATTTTTGGATATTTTTACTAATAAAAAATAAATAAAAACAAGAAATAAATAATCAACAAGAACAACTCCGGAAGTATAAAATTTAGTATTATTTAGAAAGAATTTTCAATGTTCAATTATATAATTTGGTCATCGGCTAACAAATTATTTATTAATACAATTTCAATCAATTAACTTTAAAATTACAGAGATAACCAATAAAATTATTATGTTTTTTCTAATTTAATTTACCCGATTGTGCTCTGGTTTCTCCGGTCTCGTTTATGAAATAGGTGCCGACAAAATACAAGTCAGATTTTACTATCTGCATTATCAAGAAATATATGCTTCCATGACTATTTATTGACTTGATGGTCAACCCCTTAATAACCAGAAAGCCACAAGAATTTACATCACATCCCTAGCAAAATATTTACAAACCTGAATTGAAATCACAAGCTCCAGAGACATTGGCATCCCTAGATTTGAAATGAAGGTTCACAAAATCTGCTTTCACCTGTTTGTCACTTTGCCAACAAAAATAATGCTGATAAAAGGAAGCTCGATCTGTTTTACAGGTCTAGGAAGAAATCAAGGTGAAATAAAATTCAAGGTGGTTAAATATAACACTCACACTTTCATGTGGATAGTACTCAATTTTCAAGATACTATTTATCGACCATTCAAAACAACGATGAATTTTTTCTTCCATTCAACTTGATATGCCTTTGCGATAATTGTTTATTTTTTAAATCATGATCCAAAACTTTAGATTAAGATTGAACTTGTAATTTGTGAGTTTGATTGGTCGTCTCAAGTAAATGACTATTGAAAATCTTCTGATTTGCAAGTTAGCTCAAACTTCTCAACAATATGCGGAGTACACGAGACGGTCGGGCTCAAATAAAGTTTGAATCAGCCCACAACCCTTCACTTGTTTCTCTTCCAATTCTCGGCTGGAAATATGCTTCATCTACCCATTTACTGCCTCTTCAACTTCTAAGCCTATTGAACCAGCTCCATTTTTCTGTGAAGCATGCTATCACTTGAAATGATCCGCTGTCTCCTACCACACTGAATGAAATTCACGTCACTTGATCATACTTAATTTTATTATGATAATTTCAGAGATCAGCTTCTCGCTCATTGAATTAGTTTGGATCCAAACCTCCAAATTTTCTCAGAGACTTTCTTACAAAAGAAAGTTCTTGAGTGGAAGAAGTTTTAATTAGATATAATGCATAAAATCCCTAAAAAATAATAATATCACTATATATTATCAAATTTTTGTTTTTTAAAAAAATTTCAAACACAGTTAAGTTTTTGGATTTTGAACGTTTCCAAGTTTTAACAATAATAATTGTAAAAAAGTTATAGGATGTGTTGTCTAATCAAGTTTAATTAAGTTTAATTTAATTTAAAATTATCAAACTATCATTTTGAAATTTCCAATAAATGGTTTCATAGATTCACCAGAATCATCACGCACGCGTACTACAGAGACTTTCCGATTGGCGGAGTGTTTCTTGAATCAAAAAAGAATATGTTCACCCTCAAAATCCATACCATCGACTTCCCTCAACAACTCCATACCACCGTGACTTTCGCCGCCGACAAAGCGATCGACGGCGAAGAAGATGTGAAGCCCGCGGAACTGATCGGCGTGGCTCACCTCTTCCGGCAGCTTCCAATGACTGCTTCTGCTACCGTCCTCTCCACGGTGGCAAACATAACCATACGAACCACCCTTGTCTTTGTGGTGGCCGTGCCCAATTACATGTCGACGGATGATTTCCTGATATTCTGTGGGCCCCACCTCACTAGCTTTACCGATATCCTCTTCCTCAGGTTAGTCGTGCCTCTTCCGTTCGGTATGCACGTACTCTCCTCCACCTCTCATAATATTTTCCATTTCTGGGTTGCCGTTTTCTTGATATTCGAAATGGTATGAAACCCGTTTCCATTAATATCCTGGATTCAGATGGAAATTAAAACGAATGTCATTGTGTAAACATCGATGGATTCTTACGTGTTTCTTGGCCTTACCGCGACTGGCGGTTAAAGACAAGTTCTTGTGTGTAGTTGTAAGGAAACTGATAATGCATTTCACAACAGCTTTTACGCGAGAATGAAGTTCATTAATTTATTCCATAACTTCATTTGTACAAAAACTTGATTTGTTGAAATAAATAGTTCTTTTTCATATGTTACATATTGTAGAACTGAATCTTTTATTCTATAGACACTGTTTGTAATTTTTATTATGCGTTTGTTCATTCTTATTTGCCAGGAATGAAGGAATGGAGGACCGGTACAGTGTGTTAATATGGTTAGAAAATCAGTTGGCTGCAGATGGATTCTATTGTAGTTTCAATGGGAAGAGATTCAAGCCATCCGAGGTACTAGAATTGATTTTACTCGAAAAAAAATTCCCTCGTACATCTGCTTTTACTGCAGTTCTACTATATTTCTTTTGGTGTAATGGCTTGTTATGTTCAGGTTGAAGTTTGTCATATATATTTTTCCCAGTCACTTGAGTATATTGAATCAGACGAACTTGCTCGCATACCTCCGCCTGATTACACTGAATTGCCATCATGTCCAGTTTGTCTCGGTACCTCACCTTACTTTAATATTTATACATTTTTAGCATGTCCACATTTATCTTTGTGTTCTTCTGTGCATTGCCATATGCATCAGCATCATTTTTAGCCAGATTATGATGCACTGAATGACTCTTTTCCTGATTGGTACTTTTTGATGAAAACTTTAGAGAGATTGGATCCAGATACTAGTGGAATACAGAGCACCCTGTGTGACCATTCGTTTCAGTGTGCTTGTGTTTCGAAGTGGACCTACTTGTCTTGCCAGGTCTGTTACCTATTGTTCATGTTGTAGTTTTAATTTATTTATCTCTTCTTTTTCCAGATGTGATATCTATGTTAAGCATATCGTTCATTCAATACCTCGCTTCGCTTTTCTATGGAATATTTGGTCGAGTTACTGCTGATTATGTTCCTATCAACCTACTAGAATTTAGGCGTGTTTAGATTGGAAATATAAAAGAATTTGTTGATTTTAACGTGGTATTTCTGTGGTTAGTTCTTCAACTTCTTGAAATTTCTTTAATCAAGAAATTTTGTTGGACTGATGATTGAGATGTTACAATTGAAGCAGTCTAGAAAGTGCCAGTTCATCAAACTCGGAAAGATGCTTTAAACCATTGAACTGGGGTCCTTAAGTTTACAGGAGATGTAGTGAAGGTGTGACAAATTCATGATTAAGTATTTTGTAACTCTCTTTTGAATGAGTGAACACTGAAGAGCTCAATTTAAACCAACGCAGTCAGCGTGGTTCCAGAGTGCCGAATGAATTCCACATTTCTCCCCTCTCCTTCTCTCTACATATTCATGGTCTTTCCTGTTCCATCTTTTTTGCAGGTTTGTCGACTTTGTCAGCGAGGAGATGAAAAACCTGCCTGTGCTGTGTGTGGAACTTTCAAGAACCTTTGGATCTGTTTGATCTGTGGTTTTGTTGGATGTGGAAGGTAAATTGTTTCATTAGAAGTTTTCTAATTTCAGGCTTTGAGTATTGATGTTCATGACCATTTTTAATTGTTCATATCTTGTCTCATTTGATGTCAAATTATCTTCCTTTTTTTGGCATTGCAGGTATGAAAAAGGTCATGCTAGTGGACATTGGAGTGACAAGAAACATAATTTTTCACTTGAACTGGAAACGCAACAAATCTGGGATTATGTTGGCGACAAATATGTTCATCGATTGAATCATTCAAAAATTGATGGGAAATCAGCAATTGTAAATTCGCGGTGTAGTTCAGTTGACGAATATGGTTCTCACGGATATAATGAAGAGGAGGGACTAGGTGGTGCCCTCATTAGCAGCAAAACTGAAGCGGTAGATCTAAAAGCAAGATAGTATCAAGCCTATCAGAATAGACTACATATTATACTTATTAATAACCTTTATATTTACATGTATTTTATTTTTGTGTTGTTTTTTAATTTCTTTTGCTAATAGATTCTGGATGAGTACAACCGTCTTCTTGCAAGTCAGCTGGATATCCAGAGACAAGTAAGTTCAGCCAAGACTATTTGAGATCAAAGTATCGATTTGAATTTTACCTTGATGCTGTAATAACATTGTTTATGATATTTAAACATTACTACTCGCAAAGAGATGTCAAGTTGTTGGACGATAATACTACCTTCAAAAATCACGAACGAGTTTTAACAAACCTATCGAGTTTCATTTAATTTGTCGATGATTATACCTTCTATTATCTTGCAGCATTATGAATCTTTACTTGAGGAGGCGAAAAGTAGAAAAGGTAGTTCAATAGTGAAAGCAGTTGAAAAGGCCATATTTTCGAGGACCCATGATTTACAATATAACTTAGAAAAATACTCAGAGGAAAAGAAGGAGGTCGAAGATGTGAGCTTCCAATTCTCTCTGTCAAAACTCTTGGATTTCATCACGTGATTTTTGTGTAATTACCTAAAATAGCGTCCCTTAACATTTTGATGTAAAATGTATTTTAATTTTGTGGTTGTTTCAGAGGAATCGAGAACTTACAAAGAAACAAGAACTCCTGCAGATTAAGTTGAGGGAACTCGAGGAAAGGTAACCCTCTTTCGCCACCTTTAATTTAGTCTTAACTACTTGGGGCTTGGTATAAATCCGTATTGTACTACTCAGAACAATCATCCATTCTTGAAAGGCGACTTTGAGGTTAGAATCAAGAAGTTTTCTTTTACTGAAATGAAAACTATCCTGGATATTTCAAGGCTTAGTAAGTGAATTCATCTCAAGAAAACTTTTTCTTTCAGGGAAAGATTGTCTCTCAAGTTGAGTGATGATAAAATAATGGATTTAAAAGAACAGGTATTGGTTTACTTATTCACCTTCTTACTTTCAACTTCCTCACTCACCCATCAACTTAAGAAGTCACGCGTTTCGATTGCAGATTAGAGACCTAAAGGTTTATCTTGAAGCCCAAAGAAAACTTGAAAACATGACAGATTCAGATGGTATTAGAGGAGGGACTGTGTTGCCTGTAGAATCGACTCAAATGGTTTCCGACAATTCAAGACGACGCAAAAAATCCCACCGCCGGCGAAATTAGATTTCATTTCATCTCCGGCGTCCCAAGAGGGAATCTTCTCAAGTTCAGAAGCAACTATACCATCTCTTGTAGTCCATGTGGCATAATAACAGAATAGTGCAATGGTTTTTAAATTGCAATTTCTGTTTCATAGAAACTAATTGGTTCATTCCAGTAGGAATTTTATCAATTTGTAGTCGGACTCTTCATATATTAGTGAAAAATTCATGGAAGATTGTACCAATCATAACTGTGTATAATTAAATTTGTAAATAAAACAAGGTAATGTGTATATCTATATTTGTATCTTCTATATTACATTATATATACAACATAATAAAGATACAATAGTGTATTAGTGTAATTTTTAAAATCCACAAAATTACCTTATGTTCCTTTAGTTTCCATGTTTTTTATTTTTTATATGAAAAATTAAATTTATGTAGAAAACATCTTAAAAAACTTATCATTCTCTCGTCTTCCTTGAAACTCATCAACTATAGAATTCCAAAAGATCGCCGCTCCCGAAATCTTAGATGTTCGTGTTGCGGACATGGCGGATACAAGTTTGCGCTGAAAAGCTGAAAACTTGATGTCAAATTCAATGTTCCCTCCATTTCACTGTCATCGAGTCCCAAACTTTGCGATACCCCTTTCACCAATCTTTCGGTGTGGTCGAAGAGTCTTCTCTTGATCGTCATCGAGCCCCAAACTGGATTAGTTTTAAAATTAATCAGATTGAAATAATTGTTTTGGTTCAAAGTTTTGATTAAAAATATTACTGATTGTATTATATAATATTTGTAATTGAATATACATATATTATTTGTTTTTAGTTTATAATATTATATCATTAGTATTATGAAAATCGATCTTACTTTTATAAATTTTGAGTTTTTCAATTATTTAAATTGAAGTTGAACGGACATCGAAGCTAAATAGCACTTTTTTATGTGTAATAGCGGATGATGATGAAGTTTTTTTTTTTTTTTTTTTTTTTTTTNTTTTTTTTTATTTTTTCAGAGAAAATAATGTTAAATTGTTTAATATCTATATCCATAATGATATTTGTCTATTCATAATAGTTAGTTTTAGAAAATTTAAATTATGTTTTAAAAATATTCAAAAATTTTATTTGAACAAAAGTTTTAAAGTGATTATACAAACCAAGCCGAATCGAACCTCGATTTTTCTTATTATTAATGATTTAATTTGATTTGTAATTTTTCAAAACCGATAATATTGGTTTTGTTCGGGTTATTATCATTAACCGAACTAATCCGATTTTGCTCACTCTTTCATAATTCTAAAATTTTATATATATATATTGTCATAATCAAGAAAGAGGATTCACTTGGAGTAATGGGATTTTCCTAAAACATCAAATGTTATTTACAACCACCCAGGCAAGTGCTCCCGTAGAGTTGAGGATGCAACACTCGCACCCCGCGACGATCTTTACTCCAAGATTATTTTTTTATTTAACAGGGGATCAGGAATGACCTGAGGTTCGAATTCAGGCTTTAAATATCGATCGAGCAAATCTGCATACAGCTCATATCGAGCAGTCATGCGAAATCCCCACTTGTCTTTGAGTTGCCTACAAAGGTTAAGATCCATGTCTGATATCAGTAACCCATCTCTGTTACGGGATAGAGATGGGGTGCATGAGGCATCGGGTGCTGAAACGTAGCTGGAGCCATAGAAATGGCCAAAATCTGAATGCTGCGGCTTTCCATCTCCTGAAGTGAACGGATTTGGAAAGACCTCGGTCCCAACACGATTGATTGAACAAACGAAGTAGCTATTAGCTATTGCCGCATTACGAGCCTGAAAATTCAAGTTTGTAGCTTGCGATGAAAACAAGCTAGATCATACGAGTGCTGCCTGGATCATTTTTCTCATGCAGAACTTATTCGAAGAGGAGATTTACAAAACATGGAGGTTCAGAGAAACATTGGCAAAGATATCATCAATATAACAATGTGTTATGTGTTTGGTTAGTGATGCCATAGAAGTAGAACCATAAAATTTTAATTAAAAATAAAATCAAGTCGAGAGATGTGAAAATGCAATATAAATATATTTTTGATGATTCGTACTGGAGAATGAACGTACGTCGGATTTTATTTTCAGAGATGGAAAACATGATTTTAAAAACAACCAAACACAACGTAAATTGTTTTTCATGCAAAACTCGTCAATAGAGACAAGAAGTTAATGATTCGTTGGAAAAAGAAAGGAAAACAAGAGAAATAATGAAGGGGTACCTCAACAGGCCACATTGGTTCACTCAGTTCGCCAACAGTTGCCGAAGGGTTGAAAACTATCTCAGCACCATTCAAGCCGAAAGCTAGCCAGTTCAGAGGATGATGTCTTCCATAACATATATTAACTGCAATCTTTCCAAAAGCAGTCTCAAATACAGGATGGCCGGTATTTCCTTCCATATAATACGTACTTTCATTGAAGTCCCCAACTCTAGGTATGTGATTCTGCAAATGCCATACAATTACGCTTGGAAATATGGCATGCATCAGGTAAATTCTATTAAAACTCGGTTGATGCTCATGTACCTTCCTATGCTTTCCAATTATGTTTCCGTGATTTCCAATTATTACAGCAGTATTCCATAGTGTCTCCCCATGTTTCACATCCCTCTCAAGAATGGGACTTATTATGACCATATTGTACTTCCGTGCAAATTCCACAAGAAATTGTGTTGAATCTCCATCAATCAGCTCTGCAAATTCACACCATTTCTTCTCACGAGTGCAAAATGCAAATGGCATCATCCAAGCCTCCTGAACATGCACAATATTTAGCTGACAATGTTTTGATAAAAGCCTAACAGCGACAAATTATTCAATAGAAGGGACGCTACCTGTAAGCATAATATATTGACTCCTGAGGTGCCAGCAGCTTCAATAATTGGCGTCAATTTCCGAAATATGGCTTTTTTCTGGTCCAAAAGGGGTGCCGTTGTCGGAAGAGCTACAGAGTTCTGAATGAGACCCACCTTCACATTGCAAGGTTGTCTCAGAGATTCTTTTTCAGCGCGAAATGAGAAAGCCTAGATGGGGAAAAAAAACAGAGGCGAAATTCAATCTCTGACATAGAAAATAAAAATAGATTAGCAAGCAAATAATTTCCTCGATACGTTTTAAAGGAACGGGAAATCTTTAAAAGGCCAACAATCTAAAGAAGCAACATGTGTTTTGCATTCTTGTTAGCTCTGCCAAAGTTTGATCTAGATTTTCTTGATAAATTTTATAACCAGTACATTTTATCAGTAGTTGCGATTCACAATAATTCCCTTAAAAAGATGCTATTTTCTCACTACATCATTGCTTTCATAAATACTCAAACACATGAAAATCCACATTAGTTCATAAAAATCAGCAGGTCTTATGGCCAACAGCAAAACAAGTTCTTGGAGATAGATGTAAATCAAATTTCACTAAAAATTTCAAAATAACACACAACTCCAAAAAGGAAGAATTGGTAACTATTAACATCATTTACCTTAAGATCAAAATCATGTTTCCAAGAAAGAGACTTGGCTGGTTCGGCAATAGCCATAGTAGAAAGGGCTCTTCCACAGTTGAGCCCAAGTAATAAGCGGCTGACTTCCTGGTACCCACCGAAGATGACAACAGTGAGGTTTACCGTCAATAATCAGCATAAAATATCAATCCCACAAACAAAAGAATTGAAATAAAATTTTAAATCTGAAGATGAGGTGAGCCCTTTTATTGATGTTTATTATAAAGTACAAAAAAAATTACTTACATAGCTCAAATTGAAATCCCTATAATTTCTAGGCCTTTAATCATATGTGGTCAGTCTCAGTTCTAACATCATGTGCATGATCAGGTACAACAAACTGAACCACCATTAAAGATTACAAATTTATGGATTAACGATCAAAGAAACTATAAAAAAGCGCTTTAAACGAAAAGTGGGTGACAGCTTAACCTGGAAAAGTTGGGGACTGAGGGAAGATTGGAGTAGCCGGTGAAGGGAATCGAACCCACAAATGGAACCATCTTTCGGGATCTCAGAATTTCTACCTCCTGCAACAATTTCTTCTTCCTTCCTCTCCATTTTTTCGTGAAGGATAAATTTTGACGTGAAAATCAGTGTCGAAAAAGATTCTGATGACAAATACAATTTTAACAGAATGGATTTGTTACACCCCCAAAATAAGGATCGGGTTAAACGAGTAGTTTGTTTTTTTAGATGATCGGATGGGTATTTTTTACCTTATAAAACAATAAAAAAACTCATGTGAAACAATTTCGCAGGTCAATTTTATGACACGGATATTTTATATTGGTCATTCACGAAAAAAATATTACTTTTTATATTAAATATATTAATTTTTATCGTAAATATGGACACGAGTGATCCGTCTCATAAATAAAGATATGTGAGACCGTATTATGAAAGACCTACTCAAGAAACAAATAATACACTCCATATTATATATATATATATATATATATATTTCATTTTAAATATAAATTATTTCTAAAATTATTTTTTTTAACCTACTTGAGAATTAATTATTTATTTTGGAAAAAAATTTATTGCCTTCATAAAATTATTTTATTTACGAACAACCTACTTGAAAATTATTTATTTATTTTGAAAAAGATATTCTTGCCTAAACAAGTCGAAGAACCCTCAAACTGCAGCATTAAGTTCTATATTATCTATGCAAGGCTCAACATATGGGGCATCACTGATGATTGGAAAACATGTTGAGGAAAATACCAGAAATAAATTGCTTTACATATTCCATTCAGCCCCTGATTTTTTAAGGAAATGAAACAAATTTTTTTTTTTTTTTTTTTTCGTTTTGCCCTCTCTTTGCTTCATTTGGGTTTCGAAAACTTGAGAAGTCTCCCTCGTTGATCACACAAAAGAGATAGACCTCAATGTTTTAATCTTCCATGCAGCCATAATCGAGTCACCAAAGTGTAAACCCGACATTCTTGCGAATAAGCATGAAAAAGAATACATGACAAGACTTGTATAGCAAACATGCTGCTACCAAAATTCTCCACATGAGCAATATCCATCTCTATAATGGTGAAACCGATTGTTATCCCGGACAATAATCTCCCGATTCGTCACACTGGAGGCAACCGTCATAAACTCGTGACAATCCCCACAGATCCTAAGGTTCTTCATGATTCTTATAGGTACATTTGGAGGTAAGCACATTAGCCCAAAAATAAAGGCTAGCTTCTCGCTATGGTGTTTCAGTAGTTCCCTTTTGCAGTCATCTTCTACATCATGCAGTTCAAGTTCGACATGACCTTTGAAACCCCGTTTCTCCACATCTTCAAGAAAACTATCCAGCCTTGAATGAATCTCCGAAATTCTTGGATGAGTACTCTCCCCTGCCATGAATGAGTGAACTTTGTCCTTAATTTCAATCCAACTCTTACCTCTCTCCTTCTTAGCGTCACTACTTTTCAGAAGCTTCCTTGCAGATGCAACGTCCTGCCATTTCCCATTTGCAGCATATATGTTGGAGAGAATTACATGATTCCCTGCGTTATTTGGTTCTATCTGAAACAATTTCTTTGCGGCAATCTCCGCAATCTCAACAGCCCGGTAAACCCGACAAGACGCTAAAAGAGAGCCCCACATGGAGGCTGTTGCCTCGAACGGCATCTTTTCGATTAAATCCTTAGCTTCTTGGAGATGTCCCGTCCTACCTAGGATATCAACCATACATGAGAAGTGAAACACATTGGGTGTCAAGTTATGATCTTTTTTCAGCATGTCAAAATATTTACGCCCCTTGTCATCCAGACCCATATGCGCACAGGCAGATAACATAGAGACATATGTTACATCATTCGGGCACAAAAGCGTCTGCTGCATTTTCTCGAATAATATCATTGCCTCTAAAGATCTAGCATGTCGAGCAAACCCCGAAATCATTGTGTTCCATAGCACAACACTTTTCTCCTCTGTGTTAACAAACACAAGGTGAGATTCTTTAATGCTTCCACATTTAGCATATACATCTATAAGAGCAGATGAAATGTATACATTTGTGCAAAAACCGGATTTAAATGCTACCGTATGTACTTGCCTCCCTTCTATTAATGCAGCCAAGGCAGCACAAGCACTAAGAACCGATGAAATGATGAACATGTTAAATTCTACACCCGACCTTTGTACCCTTTGAAACAAACTAAAAGCCTCTTCATGAAGCTCATTGTGTACAAACCCAGCCATCATTGAACTCCAAGTCACATCACTTTTTTCAGGCATCAATTCAAATAACTGAAAAGCATCACCAATTAAACGACACTTGGCATAAACATCGAGCAAAGCAGTACACACAAATGTGTTCGATAACATGGACACCTTGACTGAAAGGGCATGCAATTCCTTACTTTCAAATACTAAAAAGTTTGCCGCACAGGCGCAGAGAACACTTGACAAAGCAAACTCACTGAACTCAGAACTTTCTCTCAACATCCTCAAAAAGAGTTTCAGAGCCTCTTCTCCGTTACCATTTTGTGTATACGACCCAATAATAGTGTTCCAAGAAACCACACTTCTATTACGCATTTCATCGAACGCTTTCCGTGAGTAACCCACATCGCCGCACTTAGAGTACATGTTAACAAGCATGTTCGAGGTCCAATTGTCTGCTTGCAAGCCAAAGTGCACAACCTGAGCATGACAAACTTTGCCTTGAAGAATTGTTCTCTGCTTCGCACATTTTTTAATAAAGTTTTGCAGGGTATCAACAAAGTTGGATTTTGTACAAATCCCAACATGGTACTCTTCTTGAACTGAAGGCTCAAGTTTAGAAGAGGCAATAGATGAAATGTATACGTGAAATTTTAGATTAAATCTTGAGCAAGGCTTGTTGATGAAACATAAGGCGTTCATAAGAAAGAAGCAAAATTAATTAGATTACACAAAACTATTAATTATGAAGGATGGGATGGCTCACGTATGAAGATAATAACCGAATGAACAAATAAGATGAGGAGATGATATGGTTAAAAGTTCGATTATTAATTGATTATATAGTTTGATGTATTGTCCATATACTATGAGCACATATGTGAATATTGTTGAGGTGACACTCACTCTCGTCGAGAACGACGGACTTTTGGTCTCTCAACCCGACGGAAACGGCTACTTTCCCCCAGCTCTCAACAATTTTGCGGATAAGTTCGAATATTAAATGATTATATAGTTTGATATATTGTCCATATACTATGAGCACATATGTGAATACTGTTGAGATGACACTCACTCTCGTTGAGAACGACGGACTTTCGGTCTCTCAACCCGACGGAAACCGCTACTTTCCCCTGCTCTCAACAATTTTGCGGATATTGCTCAGTACGTCATTGAAGTAATATGTTTGTATCTTCAGCTACTTTTGTTTGATTACTCTTGATTTGTTTATATCTGGTCGTGGTCGTTTATAAAAAGTCTCTTTAAAGTCCTGAACATACGAAACTTTGTCGTAGATGTTATTATTAGTTCCATGATATATAGCTTAAGCTTTCAGATTATAGTCGCTTCATCGAAACCTAATAACTGATTGACGGCCATCAGGCCTGTTGGAAGCCAACAAAAGACACGACTGTTAGGATAACAACTGTCCTTGCTAGGATAAGGATCCAAATTTAACATTTGAACTGCTGCATAGTTTGGCAAATTTGAATTGTATCGTTACTGTCAAATGACTTTGGATAAAACAGCAAGTGCTTAATCCCACAAGATGTTATACCATACGATTTTATACATTAGAGCCGATCTGTTCTTTATGCAACATTCCCCAATTTCTGTAACTACAAAAAAACTCTCAGACATCGACAAACAACTCTACTCTGCCACCAGAACTTCAGCGAATCATGTGCTTTACCAGTTACAGCACGTAACCAAGAATCAGACAGATAGCACACCAAATGTAATCTGTTTGTATCAGATTATGTGAGATCAATGCTCCAGGTGGAATACATATTCCGTCAACTGCTGCAGTTTACTGGGATCCACTTTCTGATCTGCTGCAACCACCCGCTTCTTCACTGTGAGCATTCTTGAGGTGGCATCCAGGGTCCAGCCATGCTGCAGCGTGTCTGTAAGAATTTTTATCATCAAGTATTCCTAAAAATTAGAGCAAAAATGTTTTCCTCATATTTCGGAGGTATTGTTCAGAGTAACTGGAGCTGCTTAACATACTCATAATGATGTTCATGATTGCTAAGAGTAGACAAGATGAAATATATTTGAAAGGCAAAATGAGAAGTTGAGAAACAGCAAAAAAAATGGGTATTGATAGGCATACCGCGTAAGATACAATCAAATTAATTATTCTTTCAGGATTTACATGCATTAGCCCACTGGGGAAAGAAAAAAATATGAATCTGCGGATCAGTTTGTGGAAATTAACATTAAATTCTAACCCACACCCCAGAAGTTTATCATTCATTTTCAGAAGGTATTAAGGTAAACTTGAATGAATTGGCAGCAAATTGGCTTTATAATGAACGCTAAGCAGGGAAATAGACCTCTTTTACAATGAAAAGAGTGCTTAATAATTTAAAGAGAGAAAACTAGAATCGTAATCTGTTGCAGAAGCCATCCGAGTGATAAAATTTCTAAATTGAAGAATCACCCTTCAGTTAATTTAAAATCTATGCTTTTAAATCACTTGTGCATGAAGATACAACTTCAACAGAGTGACATCGATATTCTCTAAAAACAATTCACAGTTCATGCAAACCGCAGTATGTCATAGAACAACCTATTAACCACATGAACATTCATGTAAAATACAAGTTGTATAAAGAAAGACGGGAACTTACAGTTAGTAGCGTCATCTTCATTCATTCCAAGGAAAAGAGCAGTATCTTGGATGCTAATGATCGAGTAACCAGAAAGCAGCAATTCAAACATCCTTTTGGTGTAAAGTTCTGCAGTGGATTCAAAATTCATGAAATTTATACTGAAATCCGAGGAGTCGTCGCGAATAATAAAATGGCAGAAGACTTTTGAGAAAAAACATGTAAAATACATAGACAGTTTTAGTTTCATAAAAAAAAAACTCCCCCACATATAATCGGGGGATGCTAATTGAGGCCAGTGGTGAGTCGCCATTTATATTGTATTGTAAAGTTACAAGACATCTAAATTTTTTTTGGTATATCTTTATCGACCCGAGTGAGAAACCTGGAACTTTCAACTGAAACTGATCAAGTGTGAATATAATAGTTAACAAGCGACAGCAACCAGGCAAGTGCTTCAGTTAATCATGCAGTCCAATAAAAAAATTCCAGAGTTTTCAGAGAGTTTGCAACAAAAAGCAATGGATGCGTACAAAATGAAAAAATTTGACCGGATGACATACAAGAATCTTGAATAATTTTCAATTCAAAACTTTAAAAATTGCACAAAATAAGATATAACTGCATACTTTATCACTCGACTACAACAGACTATAAAACAAAAAGACAATCAAAAGTAGTAATCTAGAACTTCATTTAGTTTTTACAATTAAAAATGCTAGGATTGCATTAATATGCTTTTATTAGAACTATGGTTTATGTATTGAGTTAAGTTGAAATTTAAAAAGTAACTTATTCAAAACAAAATCGTGTTAGCTTATATCCAGAATTCAATACCAATTTAAAAAATAATTTTCTAGTCGACACTTCTTTCTACGCAGCAACTATTGGCTTCAGATTTGCAAGACGTTGGTAGCTGCGGATATCGCATAAATAACAAGTAGCATTCCACAGCGTAAATCAAGCCATAACCTTTACAACTTTTTGAATTCTGAAGACATCATAAAACTAGAAGAATAACACTAAAGAAGCCACAATACATAGTTTATTACACTTTAAAAATAATTCACATTTGCAAATACATTGATCTACCGGCATTATAACTTACCTGAGAAAGCTGCCACAACGCTCTGAGTATCAGGACTCCAATTAAACTCCCGAATCGCCTCATGAACACCGACATGATCCCTTGCCCACAGCCTCTGCCCAATTTTCCAAACAGCCGAAACCTCTGGCTGGCTATCCTTCACTGCCAACGGTATCATCTTCCACAAAAATCTAGCACTGTTACTGCATCGAAACCAGTAATACAGTTAAGCAAACCTCAAGCTCTAACCATAAATCAAACGCCCTAAACAGTTCAAAAAACCGAAAACGACAAATTAAGAACGGCCAATGATTGAAATTACATGTCATTGACGTAAATGTGGCCCAGAAGATGAATGGCATAAGGCCAATCTTCCTTAAACGCGACGCCTTCGGAAGAAACCTGAACAAGTGAAGAATACCGGGTACGAAAAGATGAACTGTGTCAATAATATCTTGATGAGAGGGGAGAAATTTTGGGACTGATAGGTAGTAGAATCGGACAGTGCATAGTTCACCTGGAGCATGAGGTTGTCGCATATATCCGCGATCTGGTCATAGGACTTGGAGGCCAAGGCACCTGACAGAGCCGTGAAAGCCATCGGTTGCGGCGGCGGAGTTGATAATAGTCTTCCTCTTCGCCTCGGCTTCTTAGGAGACGGGACTTATTTGTCCATTGGGCCGATGGGCCACCACTTTCTTGGGCTTTGAAGACTGGCCTTCTTTTTTATTTATAATTCCTTAATGAAAATTAATTATCTTATTTTTTAAAATCAAATATGTGTCTCTCTTTTAAAAATATAGAGTATTAAAACACATTTAATTTTTACAAAATATAAAACCCAAATAAATTTAGAATTAACAAACAGTCTCTTAATATAATTATTTAATAAATAAAAACCATATTTCATGTGTTAAAATTGTATTAAAAATATTACATAAAGTATAATCAAATATACCCTTGTAATTTCATAAAATTTAAATAAAATATTAAATAAAGCAAAATTAGACATACCCCTTGCAATTTGATTTTAATATTATTATATAAAAATATAATCGTAATGGTAATAGTCGTCCAGTCCTCCTCCGGTACATCAGAGAGAATTGTTAGGGGGAATGGCTCATAGGCTGCTCAGAGACGCGGAAGCCGATGGATGGGAGCGGACTGATTTCCCGATTGTGTGTGAATCATGCCTTGGAGACAATCCATACGTTCGAATGGTATATTATTGCTCTAGATTTTCGATTTTATGTTGGTTAAGTAATTTAAAGTTCTTTTTCCTTTTTGTTCTTGGAAATGAAGTGATTTTCTGCTTGTGGAAGAAAGTTCAGAGACGTTGAATCAGGGCATTGGCTCTGTCTTTATGGGAATCGAATAGATTGCTTAGCTATCCAAGAACTTAAAATGCCAGGGTTATGGATTTGCCGTCCCCCTCCCTCTTTTTGCTTAAATATTTACTAAAATAAGCTGCCTTCTGCCTTATTTACGAGGTCAAGTTTTGATCCTGACCATGATTTTTATTCTGTCTGACCAAACTTAAGGTTCTTATATGTAGAATGTATTGATTTATTTGTAAATACACTTGGTATATTTCTGAAAGATATATGATGGAATATGTAAAAAAAGGCCGCAATTATTCTAGAATTACATGGATATAGATCTGTATGCAAAGACACTGATTTTACCATTTTGGTGTTAAATAGAGTTTAGGATTGCAGATCTATTTTATGTATTCTTTCTTTCAGTATAGTTCCTTAATTATAGCTCTTCAAGAGATGAGTCATTAGTGAATGAAACAATCTTAATCCATATTTTTACAATATATTTTAGTGTTCCTTTAAGTTCTGGTGTTATCTCCGCTTTTGTGCTGGTTTTTATGCCTTTCCTAAATAAATTCTAGAGAGGTTTAGACAAAACCTGACTATGGGAAATGTGTTTTTTTTATATATAAACAAATAAAATGGAGAGCTTCTTAACAAACATTTTCTGTTAATATGGATAGACAAAAGCTGATTATGACAAGGAGTGCAAGATATGTTCTCGACCATTCACAGTTTTTAGATGGAGGCCTGGTCGGGATGCAAGATACAAAAAGACAGAGATTTGCCAAACTTGCTGCAAGCTGAAAAATGTTTGCCAAGTATGCCTGCTAGATCTTGAATATGGGCTGCCAGTTCAAGTTAGAGATACTGCCCTCAGCATCGATTCAAACGATGCCATTCCAAAGAGCGATGTAAATAGGGAATATTTTGCAGAGGAACATGACCGCAAGGTATGTTTCATTGTGTCTGAGAACAATCTTTGTGCCTTTTACTCGGAGTTGCTTCAAATACCTGACTGCCAAAATTTAAACTAACAAAATAATTCATTTGTTATTGGATTGTGTGTTAGACCATTTGATTTCAGTATTGATTTGTTCATATTATCAATTATCAATAAATAAAAGTGTACGAGAATATGGGCCGACTACTGAATCAGAATATGTATTCTCAATACAACTAAGTTTCACCATTGTGTATTCAAGCTAATATAGGTTGCCAGCTAATAAATAATTGACTAAGTTTCTCGTGGTCTTTACTCTTTATGTTGTTGTGTCGAAAGTGCTACCCGTATTTCTATTCCATCAAATATCTGTTTGTCAATTTATTTGGAACACCTAGTGAAAACCAAATTCCTTCAATATCTTATGTCTTGAAGATGTTGTGAATCTGCATGAGATAAATATTTAATCTCTAGATTTATTATTATTTTTACTTCGCATTCGCAAACTAAGAGAAACCACGAGGACATGTTTTTTTCCATTCTAAAATATCATGTGTATCCAATTTATTTATCGATAAATCTGTTATGGACTTGTGAGATGGATCTAGTTATAGGATCGATCTATCGATCGATTGTTGAGCTCCATGAATGGTTTGTGTTTTTTTCTGCCCTTTTCCCTATTTTTTAATAGCCTTTAGGGGCTCGTTCCTTGAGAGAACCCCTCGATCCCTTTTAGTAAAGTAATTATTGGAATTCTTATTTAGGATATCATTTTATTCATCAGTTGAGATATTTAAATACAAAAGAAGAGTCATCACTTATTAGGAAAGGTGTGGCTTAATGCACTATCAAATCCTGGAATCACGCCATCTATGGTTAAAATGGAAAGTAAATAAAGATCTTATCAATCCTTTAAGAATTCTCTACTGTTTATTATTGAATCTTCCATGGCTGAATGCTTGAATCGTTGGTAAGTTATGTCCCTGGGCTTTGCATCTTGACCCGTTTGCATGATGGGCTAGATTGAAGTGTTTTGGGTCCATGACAAAATCCTATGAAAAATCTTGTACCTCGGAATAAAGGTTTTCCAAATGGAGGGACGATGTATATTCAATGACCAGCTTGGACGTCGGTCGGTGAAAGAAAAGAGATTTTCAGGTCTCTTAAAACCCAAACCCTTTTATTGATCAACCATAAACATACTCTTAACCTGTTCTAAACAGTGTAAAAATGATTCTACATCTTCCTTTTTATCTCAAGGTGACCCCCTCTGCAGTGAAAGTTCCGTGATGTAGAGACTGTCATCTACACAATAAGGCTGTTATGTAAGGATGTAATTTAGAAGTGTAGGGAAAACTCTTCGATAAAACCCCTCCTCTTCCTCATCATCCTGCCAAAACCTTCCACTGGCCAATTCTTTTGCTGCCCTCAGCTGTGATGCACCAGTTTACAATAACTGTGGAATGGTTGATAGATGTAGCTGAGATCAAATTGGTGAGGAGTGCATTGGCGAAAGGAAATCTTTTGTAGATCTCTTGCTCTGGATTGTTTTTCCCCCTCAATATTATTAGTCTACATACATGAATTGTTATTGACTCTTATGAATATCCATTTTTTTGCTATCGTTATTTAACTTTAAATTTGGTGTTTATTCACGAATTATGAACCACAGATCTGTAAATCTATTTTGAGTTAAAGCCTATTTTTGAAAGAACTGTGGTTGAGTCACCACTTGTTATATCTCTTGCTCTTTTGTGAATGTTTCTCCTGCATGTGTGTGGACTAAATATTTGTTTATGCAGGCAAGAGCCGGGATCGATTATGAATCTTCTTATGGGAAGGTGCGCCCTAGCGATACCATCTTGAAACTTCAGAGAACCACTCCATACTACAAGAGAAACCGAGCTCATGTTTGCAGTTTCTTTATTCGAGGTCAATGTACTAGAGGTCCTGAATGCCCGTACAGGCATGAGATGCCTGAAACTGGGGAGTTGTCTCAACAAAATATCAAAGACCGTTACTATGGGTATGTAACACGGTTCTGGAATTAATTATTTACTTGATGCTGTGTATGCAGATGATAGTGTGCATCTTTATATGAATGCTTAGAATGTACGGTGATTAGCTTCAATCGGGTTCTTGAAGTGTAGATTGTTTTTCCACTTTTATTGTAAGATTTAGATTAGTAATATTAGAAAGTATCATGTATGCTTCTTAGGAAGTCAGATGATTTTTTATCGATGAGTCTGCTTTCTACAAAATAGGGCATTGTATTTGTTTAGCTTCTAGTCTCTCTCTCTCTCTCTCTCTCTCTGACAACGGGGGTGGGGGTTTCTGTTTTAACGTGGAGTCATACACATGTCTCTACACTTTTGGAGACGTTAATGCCATTACACCACAAGGGTGTTGGTGTTTGTCTCTTTTTTTAGTCGTGAAAAGGTAGGTTTATAGCCAATCATCAGTTCCTCTTTTCCATTTTTTGAGCCGCTCCTCTTTTTGTCTGCGCAGTCATTAATTCTAATATGTTTTGCGTGTGTATGTTTCCCATTCTTTGCTTGCTGATTGAAGCATTTTCATTTTTTTCCTCATTATGCACTTAAATTTCTTGTTTTGTTCCGTCGAAGTCTCTATTTTTTCTTAATTTCAATTCTTACAATCGTTCGCCTTTATTCTGTCCTTTTGCTATTCACTTATTTTCCTTTTCATTGCATGCGTGTGCAGTATTAACGATCCAGTGGCATTGAAGTTACTTAGCAAGGCTGGAGAAATGCCTTCTCTGGAGCCTCCTGAAGATGAAAGCATTAGAACCCTGTACGTTGGTGGGCTTGATGCAAGAGTTACCGAACAGGATTTAAGAGACAATTTCTATGCGCATGGAGAAATTGAATCCATAAAGATGGTTATCCAACGTGCTTGTGCTTTTGTGACATACACAACCAGAGAAGGCACAGAGAGGGCCGCTGAAGAACTTGCAAACAAGCTAGTTATTAAAGGCTTGAGGATGAAGCTGCTCTGGGGTAAACCACAAGCACCAAAGCCCGAATCTGAAGGCTCTGACCAAGCGAGCCAGCAAGCAGCAGTAGCGCACAGTGGATTGTTGCCTAGGGCAGTCATATCACATCAGCAAACTCTTCAGCCCACTGATATACAAAACCCGCCTCCTATGCCGTACTTCAACATTCCTCCGCTGCCTGAACAAGATCAAGCATATTATCCTTCAATGGATCCCCAGAGAATGGGTGCCCTCATTCCATCTCATGAGGGATCTTCAATTGCGTCTGGCCCTGGTGGATCATATGAAAGTAGAAGTGGTTCAGATAAGATGCAGCATCAAGCTCAGCGATATGGTCACTCGAGTGTGCCTCCCCCACATATTCCATTCTACCCACCATATCATCCAGAATATGGGTACATGCCGCCTCCCGTACTTCCACCTCGGCAACAATATCCTCAGCCTACTTATCCAGCACAGCGGCCTCCTTTACCTCGTCCCGATGGTGACCAGGCGTCTTTTAATCCGAAAGCTCCAACTGGGGCTCCCCAACAATCATAAATCTGGCCAAAACGTTCACCTAAAAATGCTTTCTTATTTTAGTCGATTCTTCTGCTATGATATTTGGGATTGCTTGCAAGTAATGAATTGAAATTGCATTTTTGCTTGATGCTTGAACTTCATTAAAATGGCCTGTGAATCATTTATTTTCTATATCTTTGTAGTCACCCTCACATGCACAAAGTTTGTTTTAGCTTACTTGATCTTTACTCCGCACGGGCCAGCAGTTAACTCCATAATTTTAGATTTGGTAAAATTTATTTTAAATATTTTATAAGAGTAAGTTTCATGTGAGACGGTTTCACAAATTTTTATCTGTGAGACGGGTCAATCTTGCTGATATTCACAATAAAAAGTAATACTATTAGTATAAAAAGTAATATTTTTTTTATAGATGACTCAAATAAGATATTTGACTCATGAAATTGATCTGTGAGACTGTCTCACAAGAATTTTTGTGTTTTTCTAATATTCCAACTTCTGTTTAATATATATCTATAAATTATGAGAGCAATCTTGGAACTTAATTTAATATGTCAATTCATATTTATAATTGTCCATATTTATAATGTTTTGAGACATAATACAATGCTCCCATAATTTTGGATTTTGTACAAAAACGATTATAATTTGAACGAACTGTGGCTATTGGATGTGTATCAGATGTAGCTTAACATTCCCAACAAATTCTTCTGAACCATTTCGCCGAGTAACTTCTCTCCGTTGATTCGCTTGATCCGGTGATTTCACAGGTATTATAATAATTTCTTCTCGGTATATTTTAGACCCTGCGTGATTCGAATTCTGATTTGTTCTAACTATGATTTTACCTGGTATGGGCCTGTTTCTCGCGCAATTTGGGGATCCAATTATCTAGAAGTAAGTGATTTGTGCAGCGTGAATCAACCACTCGAACTAAATCTATCGATCTGGGGAAATATCGATTCTACATTACTGATTCAGATCTAGGTCTTTGGTTGCAGTCACTTATGGTAGTGGGCAGTTGTGTGTAAAGAAATTAATGGGAATGAAATGTCTTGTTGAGATTGTTGTGAAATTGATTTCTATTTTCCAAGTGTAGTTAGGTGACCCGCTTCTTCATTTCCTTTTTCTATCTGGTGACTGTTGGTGGAAGTTGAAGGAACAAAATGGTAAATGTCCTCATCATTTGTTTTGCTAATTTAATTATATTTGTTTTGTTATTTTTATGATTATCTTTGTTGTATGTGATGCAGGTTGTGCTTGTCGCTAGCATTATTAGTAAATCTGGCAAAGGTAGCCTTCTAAGCCTCGTGATCTCAACGTTCAGCTCTTGTTTCTTTTATCAGTAACTTGGATGTGTATGGTGCTACTATTGATCATCGTACCTTCTGGTTTTTGAGGATGTTGTCTATTTTCTTGGAGTTTAATATGACTGTGTTTGAGTTTGATATAATTGAAAATTGGTTGAAAAATCTCTGTCAAATTGGGTTAAATTTTCATTTAGAATTGGCATGTCATTGGAATTCTAAAGTTTGTGTCGGTATGTGAAGCTTTGAGTGGAGACTTCATTTCAACTTCCTGACAGTTTTTGATGAGAAAACTGGGGTCTTCTTCCTTATTAAAAGTTTCAATTATTTATTTTTATACGAAAAACAATCTAGTAAGAAACTCTTCATAGGATGTGGCCTTTTTGATAAATCCCTAAATTATGACCTTAGTTTTATATTATACAGAATAATTGCTGACCTGGCATGCATATGCCATAGATATACCGGCAACTCAGTTTGGAATTGGACTCTTTGAAGAGATCGTGATAGGATGACTTCTTATTTTGGACTTTGGTTTCAATACGGTGGTGTTTGTATTGAATTTTTTTGCATCTTGTATTGAATTTTATCTGCTTCTATTCTTCATGTTACCAATTGATGTGAATGTCACTGCATTAGTGAAGACCTGGCATAAGATAAAGATTGCATCTATTCTTCATGTTATCAATTAATGTGAAGGTCACTACATTAGTGAAGACCTGGTATAAGATAAAAATTGTTTCATGATTATGTCAGAGTTAAGGGCTTGGCACTGTAGTTATTTAGAGTCAAAATTGACCATGTCGTTGGTTTTCAATTATTGAAATAGATGTTTGTCAAAAAGTTTTTGTTTATTGATCAAATTCAATTGTATTTCTTGACCATTTATGGCTTTGCTTATTGGTCCGTTTTTCTTTGGCCTAGATATTTTTTGTCTTCGATGGAAATTTGATTGGGTAAGTTTTTTCACAAACTTGAAACTACTTGGAATTTGTGCTAGGGTTATCCATTTCCTGTGTTGTTTGCTTAATGAATTTCTCTTTTCCATTGTTTCTTATAAAAACAAATGAATTTTTTTTTTGTGCCGACCTGTTTTTGTCTTGGTTTTGTATTTTTAACTTGTAGCAATTTTAGGTGTATAAATCTTTGTTTCCCACTGTCTTTTTACCCTTATCATTGTAGATGATGTATTTTTGGTTATTTTTTGCGTCCAAATCCAATTTTGTTTGCTATTAGAGTTTTTTGTGTCTCTACTACTGATGACCATGTTAAACTATTCGACTTTATATCTCCCACAGCCCTTGTTTCAAGGCAGTTCGTTGATATGTCTCGGATACGAATTGAGGGATACCTTGCAGCCTTCCCCAAATTGGTTGGAACAGGAAAACAGCACACATATGTTGAGACTGAAAATATTCGTTATGTTTACCAGCCGATAGAGTCCCTGTACTTGCTTCTTGTCACAAATAAACAGAGCAACATACTTGAAGATTTGGAGACATTGAGGCTACTTTCAAAGCTTGTATCCTTTTTAACAGCAAATGGATAGTGTTAATCTGAAACTGTTATTGTTTTTATTTTGAGTAGTGCTCAACCTCGCTAGCATTGTATTTTGTGCTTTCAGGCTAGGCATACTTATTTCTTTCCATCAGAAATTGAAGCAGTAAAATTAGTCTGTTCTGGTCCATTTATATTGCATGCAGCTGACATTGTTTTAGTTTTCTTTGAAGGGTATTTTCCATGGGACAATTTTCACTGGGTGCATTTAATTTTGTGATACTATTTCCTTAATCACATTTAGGTTCCTGAATATTCTTATACACTAGATGAAGAGGGCATTGGCAATACCGCTTTTGAGATTCTTTTTGCATTTGATGAGGTCATCTCTCTGGGACACAGAGAAAATGTTACAGTTGCACAAGTCAAACAGTACTGTGAGATGGAAAGTCATGAAGAGAAATTGCATAAGCTGGTATTACAAAGCAAAATCAACGAGACTAAGGATGTCATGAAGCGTAAAGCTAGTGAAATTGACAAAATCAAGGTAATTGGTCGAGGAACAACTCATGATTCTTATCATCTATCAATCATTTTGTGGATCACCAGTATACTGATTTACTGTGTTAACTTTGTTTAGATTGAGAGGAATAGGGGTGATAAAGGAGGATTCATGTCTTTGCAGTCAATGGGTTCTGGAAGAATTGACACTGGCTTTGGCAGTGACACCAGCATATCTAGTAATAGTGGTGGTTTTGGGAGTGGCTCAGTCTTTGGAATAAGCACAGACTTGGAACCCCAATCCTCTACTTCTAAAGGTTTATTTCCGCTTTACCTCTTGAAATTTTAAAAAACTGCTATATATATTCTGTTCTACTCTGTGAACATAAAAATTATGGTGCTATATTCTTGTTACTGAGGCATTTATTATGATGTCACATCGCTTTCATTTTAGTTTGTTGAAATATAAAATAAACCCATAAATTAAACCACTTGTCCATTTTATCATGTGATGAAGTTATTTTGTTTACTGGGTGTTCCCCTGGGAATTGAAATATTAAAGTGTAGAACAACTCGATGTCATCCTGTGATGTTTCAGAAACTAAAAATGGGTCTCCAAGCTATGCAGTTGGTCATCCTTTCTTGCTTTTCATCTTCTGATATATGAGACACAGCGTGTATGAAGCAAGAGGATATGTTGAAGACAAGAATTTTTATAATCTATGCGATCAACTCCGGTTTTTGTATTTGTGGGTGGCTTTTGTGGGGCAGTGCGCCATAATGATCTATTTTCCTTTCATTTCAAATTTAATGCACAGATAATTGAAGTTAACCACCATGGTGAAGAATCAAAACCGTTGTCATGAATGTATGGGTTGGTCATATTGGTTTATGATGGTTGCTGTAGCAGTAGAGTAAGGCACTGTGTAGCTATAGTTTCCTTTGAAGGTTCCTTTTTAACAGTTGGCATTTAACAAATCAATCTACATCTAGTATAAGCTACGGCATGTTGTTTGCTGGAAAAAAGTTAGATGCATCATTTTTATGAGAACCATTATCATGAGTCTATGACTGATAATCATTGGCTCTGTATATAATTGTTTTAAATGATTTCAAGTTGTTCTTCGTGTTCTATTGTCGCATGCTTAGCCTGGTGTTGGTTGTGTAATACTTTTTTGGTGATAGGTTACGAGATACATGATTTGAGTATAGCTGATGAGATTGTTGCTTTTGAACTATTATAATTAGGTCGTCCACCAGCATCTGCATCAGCTCCACCAAAAGGTCTTGGTATGAAGCTGGGGAAAACTCAAAGGACGAACCAATTTTTGGAATCTCTCAAAGCTGAAGGTGAAGTGATTATTGAAGATGTGAGACCAAGCATTGGTCAGTCCAAACCAGTTGCACCACCACCCAGTGATCCTGTTACATTAATTGTCGAAGAAAAGCTTAATGTAACTTTAAAGCAGGATGGTGGTATTGGAAGCTTTGATTTGCAGGGTACACTGTCACTCCAAATACTTAACCAAGACGATGGACTCATCCAAGTTCAGGTCTCTAGTTTTGTCTCTCCATTATTGCTCCTTGTGCATGCATGATCTTCTTGCTATTTTGTTTAGGAAAGATTCTCAATTTTGTGTTCATGTATCAGGAATGTATGTTTCATAAATATTTACTGTTATTTCAAAAAAATTCAGATTGAAACTGGTGGCAATCCAGGGATCCATTTTAAAACACACCCCAATGTCAACAAAGAACTGTTTTCGGGTGAAAATATACTAGGTCTCAAGGATCCAAATAAGCCATTTCCTACTGGTCAAGGTGGTGATGGTGTTGGTCTGCTGAAGTGGAGAATGCAGAGTGTGGATGAGTCTTTTTTGCCATTATCAAGTGAGTTTTGCTGCTATCAGACCTCGTGCTCAACATCACACACAAGATGTTTTTTTCGGGCTTTTTAGTTATTCACTTTCAGACTTCCATTGCAGTTAACTGCTGGCTCTCTGTTTCTGGAAACGAAACCTATGTAAACTTGGAGTATGAAGTTCCACCAATGTTTGATCTACAAAATGTTGTCATTTCAATTCCTCTTCCTGCTCTGCGAGATCCACCAAGAGTACAACAGATTGATGGGGAGTGGAGGTGATGGTTTATTTTCGTGTTTTATTAAAAATTATGACAAATATTGTCATCAAAGTGATATTTCCCAGATTGGTTTGTTTATTTGTTGAATTTTGTATAGTCAGTCTTGTTTGATTGGGGGTGTGATGACATAGAAATTTACATCGAGTTCCGGGCACCTCATATATTGTTTTTTGTGTTTTAATTTAGCATGTGCACTATGGTTTTGGGTCAATTTTTCAAAGTAAGATGTTCTTCAATTGCTTGCACTTCTTCATCTTTCGTCGAGGGAATAATGGGCACAAATTATAATGTAATGTGGGTCTAGTCATTTTTTAATGAGACGTCATAGAGCGACTGACTGGATGCTAGTAATTGTGTAGTTAATAAAGAAAGTAACTGTGTATCATACTTGTTCTCGTAATCTTAATCCCAATTAATTAGTGGTTACAGCAGCGTCATGTTGATGTCCACTGCAGGTATGATTCCAGAAAGTCTATTTTAGAGTGGGCTATCGTGCTCATTGATAACTCAAATCGCAGGTTGGTATACTGTCAAAATAGCTAATTCAGTTTCATGTGAACAACAATCTGGTAGCATGCTTATTTGGTTTGATTGGCGGGCTAACTTGCAGTGGATCCATGGAATTTGTAATTCCTGCAGTAGACACTTCTGAGTTTTTCCCAATTTCTGTGCGTTTTACTTCTACAAGCACTTTCAGTGATCTCAAGGTTGCTTTCTGCCCCATTTTATTATATCTTTTTGTTGTCATTACAAAATTGGAAAATCTTCGTTTCACAGCATATTATATCACTGATGAAATTTTAAGCGATCCACCATCATAAGAGTGACTGCATTTTTGTAATCTTTTATTCGGGCTTGGAACTGAATACTTATAATGGAAAATGAACTCGTTTCAGAATTCAGATGGAGTTCTACTGCATGCTTCTTCCGTTCTAACTTACTGTACCCAATCTTACAAATGTCCACCTGAGCATGTGATTCTTGAAAGAATAAAATACTATAGGTCTTGTTTGTTTGGCCTGTTTCAGTGGAGATTTATTAACTACAAAAGATATATGCACGCAAAAAACTTGCTAGCACACGAATAAAAAATTCTGACTTATGTAGGTTTTAGCCATGATTTGGAAACATATCGGTTTTTATGCATTTTGATTTTAACAGAGGGCTTTGAGCACATTGTATGCAATTTACGTCTATGCAAAAACATAAATCAAAACAATTAAGTTTAAACAATTTCTTTCTAAACATATTTTCAAAATAATAGTAACTTCATTCAGATTGCACTTGGCACTTTTCTTCTTTCTAATAATTTGGGATTTTGACTTTTTCAATTGGCAGGTTATCAACATTTTACCACTGAAGGGAGGGAATCCACCAAAATTTTCCCAGAGAACACTGCTTTCTACAGAAAATTACCAAGTTGTGTGATCAATTTACCTGGTAACAACAGCTACAATAATTTAATTACTTCCATTTTTTTCTCTGGGAAATCATCTTCCTTCAAACTTAAAGAGTAAACTTTACCCTACGGTGGCTTTGGATCGTACTGAAGCTTGGCATCTCATGCCGAGTTATTGCGTTTTTGTAAATTTCATGACTTGATGAGATAATACGGAAAATGTCGATTTATGAGACGAAATATTGAAGATTACACTTTTTGTGAAAATGCTGAGTTCCAATTTAAAATTTCTACAAATTCAAAGAATTTTGTTACAATGGTCACCACATCCTCTACAGATGGAGTTGCAACTCCAACATTAAGTATGCTAAATCAAAATTAACATTCACACTTTGAAGTTACCAGATGTCTCATACCATCGAATCCCAATATTACCCCAATGATTTGGCTGACTCCACAGTGATTCGAATCAATACAGTGACGATGGAAGTTCGAATTTGAAGAATTCCAAGAAAAATCGTTGCTTTCCATTTCTTCAGTGTGGATATTTCTTCGTGCATAGCAATTTTTTGCAATAAGCATGGAAAGAAGAGCTCTAACCGATTACAAACTGGATGAGACTCGATTTATTGGCAAGCCAAGGATTATCTCATTTGTATAAATTTTCGGCCACCTCAAGTTCGATAGCAAGTGCTTCTTTAAGTTTGTTCTGTTCAGCAAAAATAGCACGTGGGTTTTTGTCGACGATTGTTACAGTTTTTGGGAAAGCGTCATTTTCTTTGAATTTCATGGGTTTTTGCTTCGAATGTGTGAGTGGGGAGACTGATGTCGATACTTTGAAGTTTGAACCCGAAGGTACCATTTTTGGGTTGTGCTGGATATTCAATGGGTTTGGAGGGAAAGAATGAATGAAAATTGGTGGTTTAAGGCTGAGATTGTGGCGGCAGAGTGCCTCCATTAAACTTTAATTAGCTCTTTGGACGAACACTAACTTGAAGCCGAGGTTTATAATAAGAATATATTTTTTTTCAACTATAAATGTGTTTATGACGAAGTGATATAATTTTTTGTTTTTCATTTTTTAAGATAGAAACTTAAGAAAATTATTTTCTCTTTCCAACATTATCACAGGGCTTTTCAAAACTAAAAAACAATTCAAATTATAATAAATTACTTTAAAACGGCAATTTTTTTAAGAAAATTTAAATACTTTTCTAAAGCCAAAGTGGTAATTCTTATGCATAATCAAATGTCTTCCTTTTTAATCTTCATCACCTATTGTTGACGGGATCTTTAAACATAAATATTTAAATTTTTGTTGTGTGCTCTGTTTGATTTTTAAAAAATGAAGTATTTATTATTCTACTAATATTTATTTGAAGGTTTTATATCTTTTAAACTTTTAACATGAAGTTTGTGCAATTAACCCTCTAAACAAATGTAATTTCACCCAAACACCATAGGAAAAGGGGAAAAATGAATTAATATAGTACATAAAAAGTTGAAGTTTCTCTAAAAGTAATCTTTCGTTTTACTTATTTTAAAGTAAAATGATTATGTATGAATCATTTTAAATTTCAATTATTAATATTACATAAGCAAGAATCATTTTTTCTATATTTTTTGTCATGTTATTTTTATCATACATACTTGTTCAAGGAACGGGTTCCTTGCTCCTAAATGTTCGAAATCCTCGCCTAAGAGGCTGAAAGAAAAAAAAACACTTCACAGTCACGCACAAATCAAACTATAAATTTATCAAAAACAAAACAAAAAGAAGAAGAAGAAGAAGAAGAAGAAGAAGAAGAAGGAAATCAAACTGAATTTACAACCAAATATTATAAGCATGGCTAAAATGCATCTATTTTAGTGTGACTTCATCGCTTGCCAGACATGCTGAAGGACGTAATTTTCTGGGGCGTCGCAACGACCAGTGGAGCTTCCGGAGAGTTGCTGAATGCGAACTTATCGTGCATGAACCGACTTTCGATGATGGACTCATCCTTGGGAACAATTTTGTAGCAGTAGCAGCTCTTTAGCCCTTGCTGATTCTGGTAGCAATGGTGTCCACTGTTCTTCACCTGCTGAAAGTTCCACACGACACTGAATTTTCCAACTGTTGCAACCAAATGTTTTTCTTGTTTCCCGCTTTCAGTAACCTGACAACATCAGAACGAGGGTCGAAGCAAAACGAGGGAGCATTGGTACATAATAAATTGATCCCAAAAAATCTCGAAAATCATAATTATCGGAACCAAAAACGAAAATTTTAGTTTGAAACGATAAACTGAAACCAGGAAAACCAAAATTTTCGGCTCGTTTCAAACAGAAACCGTTCAGTTTGCGGCTTGAAAGTCTATCGGATTTAAACAGAAAAAACCGATTCGAACCAGAGCCAAAAACGGAACTTTTTATTTCTACTATTATATGATTTTTTATGAAAAGATTTCAAATTTCATCGACGAGGTTCAATTTTTTAGTCAACATAAAGAAAAATTGGGAGAGAAAAAAACAGAATCTGTTGGTTTAGAAAGCAGCTTAAAACGAAACCAACAGCTTATTTTAGTTTCGATTTATGATTCCGTTTTGGTTCGGAAACTTTTTAGCTCAGGACGGGTGGATTCAATTTTTTCAAAACCAAAACCAATTAACACCCTTAGTAATCATCCACTCAAATAAAAAAAAAATCAAATTTCTATTTGTCCTTCAAGATCCACAACTAGACGCATTCACAATCTCATCAAAACTTGAGATCCATGTAATAGATTGTGCATTACAATTTCTCTTAAAAAACTGGATTTTCCTAGGCTATGAGAGTATCCAGCAATAAAAAATTTGGTGGCATTGGACTACGAGGTCTATTGGTACATCAGAGATTAAAGAAACGTAGCTGAAGAATAAATATCAATTTACTTGCAACCTTAAAAAAAACTGAAGCAATGTCCAAGCTCTAAATACAGCAACAAATTATTCATAAAGATCAATGGCATGTAAGTGCACACGTTCGAACAAGAAAATATGTACATATATAAGATTTAATATTTTCATTCAGAGTTCAAGTAGGATTGACATTGGATTTCAATATAAGGCATTGAGTCAAGGCACGCATGGACAACATACGTACATTGTTAAAGCAATCTCATCCTCGTGACATGCAACACATTTAGATAGGCAAGCAAGTATCAAATACTAAAAATTCCACCAAGACATCCATATAATTCTAGGAAGCATAAATAACTTACCCAAGAGAAATGTCCAGCATGGAACTTACTACCAGATCCAGCCAAATGGGCATCCACAGGTGTCAGCTTCAGCAACCTTGGAGCTGGGATTTTGTTCCCCATTCGGCCGCTAAAACCAGTCTTAGTTTTACCGTCCTTATCAGTGAATAAGGTGCATATCAAGATCAAATAAGTGTCAGTGGTTCCCAACACCCATTTACCATCATAAGTAACATCAACTGAAGTAATAGGTGAACCAAGCCCCGGAAAAGCAGTCTTCGCCTGCCTCATTGAAGTCCTCGAGTATAATCTTATTTTCCCATCAAGCGAACCAATAACTATAGATCCATCCCCAGCAGTTGCAAAACATTGAAAATTTGTGCCTCTTGAAAACTGATGCCCTTGATTCCAATGCAATACAGGAGATTTCGAGTTTGCGATATTTTGAACTATCCCCTTCTTGTCACGCATATCCCACTGACACAATCTATTATCATCCAGACCCAGGAAAGTTGACTCCGATGGGTCCAACTGAGACCCCTTTGCATCACTTGTAATATCACTTATCGTAATATCAGTGCCATCCTTCTCAAACTTCCAATTTGTGACAATCTTTCCAGTCTCAATATCCAATTGGTGAAGCCCTGAGGAGTAAGGTTTTCCTTCCTTCAGGGGACTCATTAGCATCATATTTGTTTCTCCCCTCATCAAGAGGGCCTTTTTAGGAGTCGCTCCAGAGTTCCCACCACCAGACCCCAACTTTTGGTCATCAAACTTCACATAGACCCCCTTCCCATGAATCCCATGGCTAAAGTTCTTCACAACTTGAACCCCTGAATCACCAACCAAGAAACTATTATCCAACGCCCCTAAAGCCAAGCTCTGAATCCCACCACCGGTGGCCGCTTCCTCAAACTCCTCTAACAAGTCATGGCCATCTCTCACCGAAAATTCCATGGGCCTCTTTTCTGGAGTCCTCCAGTCCCCATCATCTGCATCCTCCCACATAGAATCATCCGACTCCTCTGGATTTAACCATCCCATGAAATCTTTCCCGTAAGTCTTCACTTTGTTTTCGTCTGTCGGCCTCAAACCATAAACGTTCTCAAACAAACAATCCTGAAATTTAGTCACGAAGTTTCTGTAGTCCACATCCGTAAAAAACTTCATTGCCCAAACTCCACCTTCCACAAAATCAACCCGCCTCTGCTCCCCAAAATATTTCATCTGCATATCAGCAGAAACTTTCACTCTAATTTTATTTCCTACCTTCAAAACCCAAAATCTCCGACCTCCACTTAATCCACCTTCATCATCATTATCATCATCCTCATCACTTTCGGCCGCAGCATCCAATTTCTTAACAAACTTATAATGAGCAAGCTTTTCGGAAACTACCCATTTCGCGTTCGGCGTGTTTCCACCAATATGAAGGTAAAGCTTAACAGCATTTGCGCGATTCACAGGTTTTCTAGGCGAGAAAGACGGGTCATTCGGGTATTTCAGCTTTAAAGCCTGGAGCCTAGAATCAACGTCATCTAAGATTTTCGCACTCACCTTTGGACTCCGATCATCCGCATCAACATATTCTTCCGAATTCTGCTCCTCTACCTCATCCTCGTCAGAATTGTCAGATGAATCAGAAAGCTCAAGTCCTTCACGACTATGTGAACCTCCCATGGCTCAATCTTTCAGACTAATCCAATAATCGACAGTTACAAATTCGTGTATTTAAGAGAAAAAAACACAGATCAAACTCGAGAATCTCCAACTAGGAATATTTAGCGTTTCGAATGAAGAATCTGATGAACGTAGAAGATAAATTTCAGAGACTTCGGAGGCGGTTAGGGCTTTAAACTGGAGAACATTCTGGGAGTTGGCGTAGATCCCACGGAGACACATGTAAGTCAGCAGCTGCTTTGCTTTCGAAGTAAACAAAACATTTTCCGAAAGAAAAAAACTAGTGTGAAAAGATTTTATGGGTCTTATTTGTAAGACAGGTTTTTTTTTGGATCATCAATTAAAAAATTATTATTTTTTATGTTAAAAATATTATTTTTTATTGTAAATATCGATAACATTGACAGTCCGACAACCTAAAAAAAAAAAAAACTAATCTTTCTTAAATCAGTCCAACAGTATTGGGCCTGATGGCCTCTAATCAAATAATCTTAAATATCATTTTTTTTACTCCGAGTTTCATAAATGATCATGTTATTCATATTTATCGTTTTTCATAAAACTTTCCAACTAGGATTCTTGTGTGCTTATTCAATTTCTTGAGGTTTGTGTGTGTAACATTCATAAAATGTTGGGCATGTAAAATTCCAAAAATAACCTTGTATAAATAATATTTTTAAAGTTAATTACAACTGATAAATTCATCCGTGAAAAAATATCATTTATCTTGATTATCAATTCAAAAATTAAATTTTCATGAAGATCGATGGTTAATTTTCTTATGAATTTTTGGGACTGTGCATCTTCATTTCGATTGATCCTCTTTTGTGTCGATTTGGTGCAATCAATAATAAATTTGGGATCTGTTTTAGAAAAGAGAAGATTACCATGGATGTGTTTATGTCGGTGGATTGGGGGGGGGGGGGGGGTTTANAAAAAAGAGCCACATGTTGAATATCCACGCCGGCAGGAAGAATGGCCACTATTTTACAGCCTCCTCGTGGGAAATATTATCCTCGTACTTGTACACATCCACGTGTTAAATATGGATCTTGTCAGCAGCACTTTTACCTTAGAATTCGCTGTATATATGATGTTACGTTTCAACAGATTTATGACACAATTAGTTTTTTAAGGGAAATTGAATAATATTTTGTGTATGAGGAGGACAAAATTGTAAAATAGAAAGAAAATTTTGGTATTTTGGAGTTGCAATTAAATCAGTTCGATTCAATTGAACTTAAGACCATGGCTATTGGGGTCTCAAGAGAAAATATTACACAATATTTCATTATGATAACCGGTTATCACACGTATCAAATTTCAACTGTTTTTCTAACTGACATCGGTAAAAACTCCGCACGTGACAATGTTACATGAAATATTGTAGATGGTTTTTTTCATGGACCTCATCGTTAGTACTAAACTTAAAAATAACTGATTAATTGAAAGAGTGACAATATTGGTAGATTGTCTCAAAATAAATCAAACATATTGATTCTTATCATACAATACAATATTTTATATTATGGAGTGATCATATTATTCAAAAATTATTGATTCTTGTCATTTCCAAAGGTTTGTTTCACTATTATTGTGTAAGAAAACGTTTGTGTAAGTATCGCATATATAGATGAATGGTAATTGAATATCGAAAAACATCTAGTCTTGAAGAAAACGTAGAACAAAATTGAATTAAATAATTTCGAAAGAGCGCTCATCCTATATAAAACTATTGATATATCCTGTACATGGAGTTTCCCATTTGCCGAGTTCGTTGAATCAGCATCAAATCGAATTTCATCATCTTTTGGTTGATTATAATTATTACTGCTCGTCGGCCCAATTTCTGAAATCCCCTCCATGTCATGCGATCGGTGTCGTGTTGTAGGCGGTAGCGGCCGTGGTGTAGTCTGAAAAAGGGAAATTGAGCTTCGCTCTAGGGCCGCGGAACTCGATCGCCTTCTTATCGTAAGCTCTAGCTGCATCCTCCGCCGTCTCAAATGTCCCGAGCCATACACGCTTCGCCTGACGGGGATCTCTTATTTCGGCCGCCCATTTTCCCCACGGCCGCTGCCTCACCCCTCTGTAGTTCTTCTGCTTCTTCTTTCTTTTCCTCTCCTCCGACTTGTCAGAAACGTTATAACTCTCCTTGTCCATGAAAAGATTGCACCCCAGACACCCATCGATTCTGCATAACCCACAAGTCTCCCCATCCTCAGAAACAGACAAAGAAACCCCAGAAGAAGTCGTGCCGGCGCCTCCATCTAAATGCCACGAGGATTCAGTCAGCTGATCATGTTCAGTAGCAGTAGCGCCTCCAACACCTGCTATGACATTCTTCAAAGCTGACACCATGATGGAAACCTCTTCCTCCCTGCTCATCCGCGCCGCCGCCGCGGGAAGACTGCCGTTCATTTGACTACTTACTTCACCTCAAAGTATGGTTTTCTTGTCTGACCTTCGTATGTTGTCTGAACAGAGCTGACTTTTTGAGGATACATCTTTCACACAATCGTATATATACCTCAAGCTTGTACACTGCATTTACACGGGGCGCTAAAAAGGGTCGTACTTTTTTGCGAGCTGGCACGTGGAAGTTGGTCGTAAATTGGTGGTGGCTGATGTCATCAGCGGCGGGCCCGGCCGGTTTCACGCGGGAGCTTTGACGGGTGAGTCTAGAAGGAGAGAATATGACGTCATCACTTGCGGTCACCCATCTAAGGCCAGCCCAAAACGGCCCGTTTTGAAAGGGCTGCTGGAACTAGCCTCGAATTTGTCGCCGTAGCCCAATCGAGATTGGCCCAAAAAATGCCTTCTTCCTTTTACGACCATGCCCATGTAATTTTCTTAATGGGTCACCTTGTATTTGACAAATGTTGACGTCCGTACACTTTTTCAGCTTTCCCTAATTTTTGCAAATATGTCTTGTTTGGTCACACTCGAAATTAAGACAAAAATTAAAGAAGATATCGAATTGATTTTCTTTTTCTGATTTAAAAATGTGTCAGCAACTTCTTCAAAAAATTGAAAAAAAAAAATAGCAACCAGTCTATATTCGCGGAATTACGCCGGAAAATTTTCAAATATTGATGATAAATAAAATAAAAAAATAAATACAAAAAATGGGCAATCACGAAAACCCCGTTTTAGAAAATTGGAATTCTTGTAAAAAAAAAAAAGGATATATGTATATATAGGTAGCTTCGATGCTACATGGGGGGCACTGTTTGGATGGACAAGATTCACACACATATGTGATTTTAAAAAAATTAGTAGACCGCATGTATGTGTGGCTAAATTTGAGTCCTTGATTCTAACACGAGGTAGTGCCCCTACATGTAGGATGGAATCAACCGTATATATGTCATATGATCTACATGTACCATGTACCTAGGCAAGTATTCAACCTACAAACTCCACAATCAAAGCGCAATTAACTCGAAAATCGCTGAAAGCAAGCTGACTTCTGAATTACAAATCATTTACACATCTCAACAATCCAGACTCATACAAAGCAAGAATAGGAAACAAACGTCTATTCCCTACGTAGATATATATATCATCTATACATCAAACAAATGAATTAATGTGGCATCATTCTCTTGCCATAAGATTGAAAACATGGCGCGAAAAACCTTGGAATTGGCTTGCATTGACGGCGCAACAATTTTTCCTGTTTTAGTTTTCCATCAGAAGCAAAGCCTCAGCCCGCGAATGAGAATAGGTGGTTTAAAACAGCTCAGTCATCTGTTTTATGGAATTTCTAGTGTCACAATCTGAAAGAACAAAAACATGGATCTGTAACAGATCTGACAAAAATCAATTGACTAAAGAAAATAATCTCCAGGAGTTCTGTGATTATATTTTAACTACCTGCTAATGCTGTCTTCAATCTCTTTGCCTGAGACTTGGTATTTGAATTATCTTGATCCACAAAATTCTGCCCCATACCCTCTGCAGGAAAAACGATCATTTGAATAATTTAATGACCAAAATGATATAGGGACACTTGAAAGCTGAAATTTGTTTGCACTTCTATTATACGCAGAGACATTAGCACTACTGGAAAACCAGAAACATGTTATAAAATTAATGGCAAACACTCCCTGTCGCAATAGATTGCATAGGCTTACACGAGTTTCATATGTCAGTGTTATGAAATTTTTTAAAAACACACAAAGGTCGCATATGAAAGCTGCAAAATGATGACATGATAAAAATATTTTCGGTTTAACAAATTAGTTTTACCACTGGAACGCAGGAAATGAGAAAAAAGAATGTCAATCACCATTTTCCTCCGTTGAAAATTCAAGTAAATAGCAAAGAACCTAATCTTTTGAATTTTGATGCTTCAACTTTCAGGTTTTATATTCATTTTCTCTAATTTTGCTGGTAAAACTTGCTCAGCACACGCAGCCTATGGTAAAACATAAAGACTTGTAACATGCCGATCATACTCATTTCTCCATGTGGTACACTAGAAACAATATGAATGTTCAACTTCATACTTCTTCAGACTTAAAGCTCAACTGCATACATTGGCGATGCCAGACATTTCAAACTTAAAACTTGAGAAGTGCAGCCAACATTCTGAAAAATGTATCATCCAGGAGATAGCTATATAATTATTAATAATATATGAAAGTCAACAAGGGGCAATGGAGAAGAAGCTGCACTAAAATTTTAATTAGGATATGCTGGCGTGCATATTGCATGGCATCAACAACACATAAACAAGAAAATGGGGGTTCAGTTTCTTAGAATCTGAGTATTTAATGCTATATACTTTCACTTGCGCAGGAAATGCCATTTGAAATTCATACCAACAAAAAATAAAAAGCCTCATCGCACTCATAAAAGAAAATTCTAGTACCAGCAATTTGAATCCACAGCTTCCTTGACAAAAATGAGGAAAAGACAAAGCTACAGAACTAGTCGTCACCAAAAGATTAAGTTGAAATCACCTTTCATTAAGTGAAATGAATCAGCTTTTACTGGTTTACAGGCAGAAAATTGCTTCGAACATGTTGCCAACTGAGGAGAGACTATCACTTTTCCGTTTTTGTGTTTCTTCGTACAGTGAAGCTTTAGGAATTGATGCATATCAGCTGATAGTGGCTGGCGATACCTTTGGATGCATTTGAAATTATCTGTGCAACGACTCGAGAGAGAATTATGGGTATCAGAAGAAACATGGGAAAAAGGCTTGTCTCTTTCATTACTGATGCTTGGACAATAACCATCCCTTGAAACAGTCAACTGAGAAACGAAAATAAAACAAAAGGTCAATTTGGTCATGTATGCAGTTTGTTTGAAAACGTAAATTGAGAACTTCAATGTCCTCAACCTGCTCAGCAGCAGTTTGGACATTCTCTGGTCGCTTTTGAGAAATATTTTTGTCTACTTGGTTATTCTCAGAGTTCTGCACAAGCAAATCCATTGAACGATGCAAATGTTTTACAAATGACACTTCCAAATGAGTAAGATATAAACCGTGCTTCTCGTTTGTCCACTGAGCGCAGTCATCCTGAGAAAAAGCATTGACAAAAGTAGTAAAAAATATTAACTTTAAGATTTTTGGGTCTCCGTGGAAAATATCCTCTCTTTTTGGTATGCTAGGAAGTCTGATACACGAGACTAACGTATGATTAAAAAATTCAAACACATACAGCTAATTAACTAGGTCGATGTCCGGGGCTTATTTTCATCTCTTTTACATCTACCATGGCTTCATGAAATCCAATGAACATTAAGACTCCAAAATGAATTTTGGAGCCCCTTCTGCCCGAAAGTTCAATCAAATCATTGAGCTACAGCTAGCAAAATAGAGGACAGTATTTTAACGGAGGAGTTGGATGTTATCCAAACCAAATGCAACTTGTTAAGTTGCATTAAGCTCAGTTAACATTTGCATAAAAATGTTTAAAGATGATTGAACAGCCAATATACCATACAGTGAAAATGAGAACATATTAAGTACAGAAGGACTTTTATTTTTATTTTAACATTCAAGTGAATCTACGTTGCTTTGAACTTTCCATAAATAATGACCAACCTCTCTCTTTTAAGAGCTCCCGCTTCATTTACATTCGAAGTTTTTTTCCTTATAACAATTTAACCATCTTAAGAACAGGTTACATGTGTGTTCGAATTCGACAGTTCCAGTGAAAAGGATCGAGGCAATATTTTTCCCGCTGCATAAGGCATAATTTTAAAGACAAAAGTTAAAAGCTAAATCAAAACTTCAACATGAAAATCATCCGTTCGAAGAGTTGCTTTTCCTTCATATAAGGAAACAAAAATTCACTTTTATCTGAAGTCGAGCAAGCCAAAATGAGCCCATGACATCAAAAAACGAAGCCGGAAGTACAACCACCAAAAAATAGGACCGAGCAAGCAAAAGTGAATAAAAAAAATAACCAACAACACGGGGATCTCAAAAGCAATTCCAATCAACCAAGCAAGAAGCGTGCATAAAATTCTCAAGAGATCAGACGAAAGCTAGAGTCCAGAGGTCAAGAGGACGAAAACAAAAAATATCCACAACGAAGAGTAATAAAATATAAAACTAATAAGAAAATTACCGGCAGCGCTTTCGCCGTGCGACGTAAAATATCTTCACCATTCGGAGCTAAAGTGTCCAAGTTCGACCGAGTTAACTCATTAACGCAACCAAAATCCCCCCGCGGCGCCGACGGCATCTCCGGCAGACAATTTCCTTCCATAAGGTCGAAATGGCAATTGCACGAATCAAACCGGATAAATCTGAAGAAAATTTATGGAACAACAGGGAAAAAAAACCCTTCGCAACTGAGATTAAGGAAGGAGGCCCCACGATAAGGCGCTTTTTCACACGTGTCGGTAACAGCCACAATCAGACACGTCAGGCAGCGTTGATGTCAACCAGATATTTTCGTAGCCCGAAGCCCAGCTCGGCCAAAAAGATAAGCCCGTGGGCCATAACGGCAAGTGTTCATATCCTGTACCAAATTTTGACAGAGAAATTTAAATTAAAATAATTTTAGTTTTTCAGGTGAAAATCATTTTAAAAAATAAAGCCTTTTTTAAGGATATTATTTTTTTAAAAATATATTCAATTTGAAATGAATATAATAATTTTTTATTTTTCAAATTAAGTCTTTGATAATTAAACGCCAGACAATAATTAGATTTTATTGAACATGAAATGGACGCTTATCATTGCGAGAAATAAATATCATAAAAATAAATATAAAATATTTACATTTGATTTGAAACCAACCGGATAATTATTTTCAAGAACTTAAGATTGTTGGTAAAAACTTGTGTGAAACAGTCTCACGGGTCGTATTTTGTGAGACAGATCTCTTATTTGGGTCATCCATAAAAAAGTATTACTTTTTATGCTAAGAGTATTACTTTTTATTGTGAATATCGCTAGAGTTGACCCGTCTCACAGATAAAGATTTGCGAGACCGTCTTACAAGAGACCTACTCAAGATTGTTTTAAAGTATTTTACAATTAAAATTTTCATTAGAAAACCCTGTTTTTCTTTTTTTATTATAATATCAAAAAATAATTATTTGACGGTTAATAAATATTATTTTAATAAAAATTGTTACACACTTCTGTCCATAGTTGATTCGGCAAAATAAGATGTTTGAAAGCCTTTGCTCACATAATGTTTGAGTTTTGCACTGTCAAATATAATTAATATAAGAGAAGTAACCTAAGACTAATATGGAGTTAAAAAAAAATTAGACAAAAACTTGCGTGAGGCGGTCTCACGGGTCGTATTTTGTGAGACGGATTTCTTATATGAGTTATCCATGAAAAAATATTGTTTTTTATGCTAAGAATATTACTTTTTATTGTGAATATCGGTATGGTTGACTCGTCTCACAGATACTTACTCAAAAAATTAATATCAAATTGCAACATATGACTAATTACATGTAGATATAGATACATATAGGATCTAAGATAAGATCTCGAGATCGAGACTCGTATAAATACTCAGTCCTCACCTTTAAAAAAAATGCAGATGCTGCCTAATTATTATTCCTCTTGTTTGAAATAAACGACAAATGATTTGCCATGTTGGGCCCTGCATTGTTTGATTTGATTCTTAATTCAACTTCAAGCAAAATATCAAGGGACAACGAGATATTTTAGTAACATACTACTCGTACACCTAAGATAACTTTTTTTTCCTTGATTTTATTAGTTTCAATATTTAAATATGTGTATTCACAATAACACAAAAATTTCGTGAGATCGTTTCACAGTTTAATTTTTTCGATTTTTTATTTATATAGATATGTAAGACGATCTTACAAAATACTTATTCTCAAGTCAAATGGATCTAGTATTCTTGATAAGGCCCCACATTTTGAAGAATTTACAAAGTTGTTGTTTAATTTTTTTTTATTTTAAAGACGAAATCATTTGCTACATTTTGTGCTAAATTTCATCCTAATACAGGTGTATTTGGCCGGACCATGATGATATTTTGGGTCTGATTACTTTATCTTTCAAACCTATAGTATATTCTAAAAAATTAAATTAAATATCATTATCTTATATTCAATCTATTTCCCAAAAACATATACCTATACAGTTTTATGCTTCGAAATATATAATAATTATATTTTGATTCGATTCTTCAAAATCTTTAAAAAAAACTATTTTAATCAAAATACTATATTTTAAACCCAATAGCAACTGACTCCACACAAAAACACAAAATTTAATAATACACCCTGAACAAAATCTACATGATTTGGCATGTACAATAAAATCTGTCATCAAAATAAAACATGTTACACCCTTTTTTTCGAAGCGTTTATCTAACAAAAAAAACTCTAATAAGACGATATCACGAGTCGATTTTGTGAGACATGTTTCCGACCCTACTCGACTCCTACTCATGATAAAATATTACGTTTTATTGTAAATATAGATGTGATCGACTCGTCTCACAAATATAGATCACATCGTCTCACAAAAACTTTACCTTGAATTTTTCACTTCTCAATGATGAATGGGGTGGCCATTGATGCAATAAAAGTAAGTTGCAATTTCAAAGAATAGTTGCTTCCATTATATTGGTAAATGTAATGTTGGCTCGTTTTAAGGTCATTTTGGAAAAAAAGTTTTCTAAACATATCTTCCAAAAAATTCACTCGCAGCATGTTTTACTGGATTTTTTTTGTACAGTTTGTTGGTGATTTAAAATGAGATTTATCGAGTTGAATTTAAACTTAAAATTACGTTTGAGTTTGTTGAGAAATGTTGAAAAGTTTGAGTAAAAGAAATAATAATAGTATAGAAAATATATGAAAAAATAGTTAATACATCAGATTTTTTTATTTTTTTTTTATTTTTTTACAACAGGAAGCAGGAGGTATCTTGCTTTCACAAAGCTTTGAACTTTAACCATAATAAAGATGGTGGGCAAAAACTTGTGTGAGACGGTCTCACGGATCGTATTTTGTGAGTCATATATCTTATTTGAGTTATCCATGAAAAAGTATTATTTTTTATGCTAAGAGTATTACTTTTTATTGTGAATATCGGTAGGGTTGACCCGTCTCATAGATAAAAATTCGTGAGACCATCTCACAAGATACCTACTAAGATGGTGACGTAAATACATCATAATGACAAATATAATTTGGATTTTTTGAACGATAAATCTCGACCAGTTTTTAGAATTTTCTTCGAGCTTCCAAGCTAGCAATCCATGGTTCGAAATCCAATTGCCAAGTACTAGGGCCTCTGTCATTACCTTAAGGCCAATGGGCTTAAATCATGAGCCCTAATTTCCAAATGCCCCACAAAGGAAGATGATTAATTTGAAAGAATGATTTTCAAAGGTTCATTTCTTTTAGTTTTATTATTTCCTTGTGCTTATATTTTATTTTCTCTTTGCAGCTAAACGAGTTTTAGAGCAGGATCATATATTTGCTAGTTTCATGTCTAGTGTTTGTTTGAATTATAACAAATGATGGGATATCGCAAACTACTGATGTGATTTTCGAAAGAAAATATCAGTTTCAATTGTTATATTTGTATTGTTAAATTTAAAAAATGCTATAATTTTTTTGAGTGTTTTGTTATGTCAAAACATATCAGAATTGATTAACTTTATTTTGTAGCTTGACTATTATTTTATCTGGTTTTATGTTTTTAATAGTTTGATTGAATATTTGTTAAAATTTTTCATTATTCTTATCATTAATTAACAAAAAAAAAAATTATATATTAAGTTTATGAAAATTTTAGATTAATTTAATATTAGTTCCAATTATTTATTTTAAAAAATTTCATAGTCTAAAATGTTAATTTGGGTAGATTAATAATTCTGGCTCATCTATGATAATGTTTTTAACAATAAGTTATTTGTTTTTGTATTGTATGTGTATTCTCTCGATGACAGTTGTATTGTGATAACCACTTCGTTAGAAGATATATGTTTTTGTAATGTTTCAATATCGAATTCTAGTCGGTCTTCTGCTATAAATCACCATGTAATTCTCAATATACTTACTAAAATCAGTTTGATACATTATCGCATGATGTCTATGATTTTATCTTGTTTCAAGTGTAGCATGAAAACGATGATCAATTCGATTTGTCAAACGATATTCGGTGATATCCTCGGGGAGGCCCGGTTCGTGGATACTGGATGATCCCGGGTCATGGTTTAGATCCCGACAATCTTTGGGCCGGTTCGATAATAGCCGGGCAAATGACTGCTCGAGACATCATCTCTCCGGGCTGCCAGACAAGTTCCCAGGTGATGGTTTTCTATTCGGGTTATCTCGATAATAGCACCTCACTCGAGTGCACAAGTATGAGATACCTTGTCTTGGTAATCATTAGTGTTAGAATCTCATGGATTTGATAAGGCGAAAGGGACATTTTGACGTGTCAGAAAAGTATGGTATGAACAACCATCTTGCCATAATTAGTAAGTGAGCACTGAAAATAAGGTCATCGTTGACTTTCTTTCTATAAATACTAGGTTTGTTTAAACAATTAATCGGTGATCCGAAATTTTAAGTTTTTTCAACAAATATATAATTAAGAAATATTACTTACATTTTTACATATTATATGTTTGAAAAAATATTTATTGTATATTTATATAATAATTTTTTATAATTTAATATTTATTTTATATATTTTTTAAAACAATTATTTATTCGATTTAGTAAATATATTTAATTTGAGTAGGTCTCTTGTGAGACAGTCTCACGAATCTTTATTTGTGAGACGGGTCAACCCTATCGATATTAACAATAAAAAGTAATACTAAGGTACCGTTTGGTTCATAGTATGAGATATATATTATGGAGATAAATAATATTTTGTAATAATAAAATAAATAAAAAATGATAGTTAATATAGTGTTTGATTTAATTGATTTGATTGATTAAATTTGAGATAATATGATATTACCATTTTGTCATTGTTGAAAATATTAATAGAATATTAATAATATTATTTATTAAGGGTAATATCATAATTTTATATTATTGATTTGATTGATGTGAGATAAATTATTACGAATTTAATTGATGTGAAATAAATAATTAATAATTTGATTGATCGAGATAAATAATAATTGTACAAAACAAGTGATATGATAGGACTATTTATATTAGTACTTACAAGTACTTGAACCAAACAGTTCCCTAGCATAAAAAGTAATATTTTTTTTCATGGATGACTCAAATAAGAGATCTGTCTCACAAAATACGACCCGTGAGACCGTCTCACACAAGTTTTTGTCATTTAATTTTTTATAATTAGATTTTTAAATTTAAATTTTATTTAAGAGAGATTTTGTTATTATGTGTTTAAATTAAAATATTATTAATATTTGTGAATTTTATTTAATTTTTTTTAAAAAAAATAAATATCGAGTTGATCGAGTTAAGTCGGATTAGTAGGGTTTGAGTTGTGAGTGTTCGGGTTCGGATCGAACTATTTTTACGTAGTACTATACGTCAACCTGACGCGTTCCATCGGAATTGACACTCTTATCGTCGTACATGTTTTCGACCAGTTAAGTGGGCCAAAAATTTTGCTAATTTTTTAAAAGTCCGGGAGAAAATTGTTCTCGAACCTGAGATCTCCAAAAATATTTGTTGTAATTTCGAGGAAAGGGAAAAAAAAGGTTAAAAGTTGATAAACAAAATCTAATCCATATTTTATCAACAAAACATCTTCATCATCGATGTCGCCGCAATCAGGCTGCCAACAACCCCATGCTCTGCAGCCACCATTTTTGCGAATTCCACGACCAGTTCATGCCCCCAGGCTCCAAATGAGGAATGTTATGATGATCTTATCTTCGTTTTAAGAAACTTTAAAAATGCTTTAGCTTAATCGCATGTTGTACTAAATAATAAATCGGATTTGGCGGCGTTCAAGAAACTTGAGGGACATGTTATGCTACATATCGTCGAACACTTGAACAAACATCATAACTTCTCCATCATATATGGCAATCATTCTTCAGTCATCCAAATGGCAAACCACTTTCACCACAATAATAAATTTGAAGAACGACGAAGCACCTCAACTGTTGTTTGTCAAGAATCAAACAGAGTATGTTTCTTAAAACCACTTACATTGGGGAGCAGCATAGAATTTGAGCTGATTCAACAGCGAGCCTAACACTTTCAAAACTACCGAGTTCCTGAGCAATGGCGAATAATGGATACACACAACTTAATCAGCTGGAGCTAGCCCGAGCAAAACCTTGAATGTGCGTCTAGGAGACTAATTAACGGGATGTCACAAGCTTTACGAACCTAACCCTCATCTTGAAAGGCCTACTCACACGATGATGAAATATAACAGCTGAAACTGAAAAACAACCAAAAGAAACTCCTCATCCAGCTTCAGCATATAGTTCTATACTTTCTGAACTAAAAAAAAAATTTGATGTTTCTAAAAATAATGTTTTTATTGACCTCCTTCATGGTTGTTTAAAAGAGCTGTATTGCTAGCCACTGGCAAGCCTTGAGGCAACAAATCCAAAAAATTAAATAAAATGTTCGTGTTCTGGTAACCTGAATTCATCCTAATTATTTTCTTGCTCTTCTAGCCAATGCCTGTCTTATTGCTGAGGCTTCCTCTTGCATCATATTCTCCCCTACTCTAGCACTACGTTGAAAATTGAAGTCACCCTCATCCAACTCTTGGCAAAAAGTCGAATAGTCCTCCCTCCCCAATAACATGTTATGAAGTATCGAGCAAGCACCAACATAAGCAACCGCAACCTTGTATTCCTCCTTCATTGCTCCACTCAAAACACCCCATTTTCTCAAACTCGAAACGACTTTTAACGAAGAAACACACATTGATTTGTACACATTATTGAAATTGTCCTCAACTGATCCTGCCTCAGGATCCACGAAAGGTACTAATAAAAAAGGAAGCAAAGGATACTCCCCATTTCCTACTAAATACTGAGGTACACACACATCATTCACATGCAACGGTCTCGAATTCAGGATCACACCATTTTCAATATCTTTAAACAAACTAGTTGATCTCAAGATCCGTGAGTCAGTTTTATTACCACGAAATCCAGCAATTATGCTCAAGATTCTTGATGATGAGTCCACCACGATTTGAGCAGCAATGCTATCTTGTTGGGCCTCGTCTTCTATCATGGCATCCGAAGAATTACCTTTTTTGATCAAGAACCTAGCGCAATTCACAACTCCACAGCAATTTGGAAGACCTGTGAGATTCTCGAACTGCGTTGACACAGACTCTAATTCGGTTTGACTTGGAAACCCTACCCAGAATCGGAAGTTGGTGCAGAGCACTCGGCAGAGCTGTTTGACGCAAAATCTTGAAGCGGCCTCAGAAACACAGAAACGGCCGGAGATCTCAGGGTAATCGGCGCCAGTGACAAGCCGGAAAACGCCGATCCCGAGTCTTACCTCAGCTGTTAAATTGAGAGGCGACTCAACCGGGTCACGGCAGTCGAGCAACGGTTCAAGGAGCCCACAGAGCCATTCAAATGTAGATATCCTCATGCCAAAAAATTGCTTGAAAGACTCAGGGTTCCGAGGAACCGTCGAGTTCATCCGGAGAGATTGGCCGAGACCGAACCCGGCTCCATCTTCTCCTTCCGACACATCCGGGTTTTGGAAATGAGCTCGCTTCCGCTTTCTTGAAAAAGAACAGAAGGACAGTGTGGCAACAGTATTTGAAGTTAAAAGACAATGGTGCAGGAGAGGAAAAACGATTTCTATAAAATCTTGAGGGGGAGTAAATGAGGCTGAGAAAATGAGGACAAGGAGGAGAAGAAGTTGGGACATCAGCGAGGAAAGCGAGGCGGCTAGGGCTCGGGGATTCATTTTCTGCGTCCCCAGGTGCTATTTGTGACAGAAAATGGAGTGAAATTTTTCGACTCCCGTGCAGATGGAGACAAACAGATTTGTAGGCTGAGTTCTTGGCAGGTAGATCCGACAGTTGTTATTGGACACTTGCTTTTTCAACACGAGGTCAAATATGAATATAAACTTTTTATTTTTCATATATATTAAGAATATTATTTGAATTTTTTTATTTTTTTTAATTCATTCAAAAAATATTTACACATAAGTAAAAAAAAAAAAGGACAAGTATATGTATTTGATACTTTGGCTAGAGATAAGTGTCAAAAATGATAATCGAAGTGTCAAAACGATGATGACCGACTCGTCATTTTGACAAGTCAAAAAATTATTAACTCAGCTCACCAATTTTATGAGACGAGGGAGATCTAGCCAAGTTTGTGTTAGATTAAACTGGTCATGATAAGTCGACCCATTATTTTGCCAGATTAAGAAATTGTTAACTTAATCGACAAGAAGATGTTATTGTGGTAAGCAAACCTGGTGGACCTAGCGATTTTAAAGGAGCTAGCCAAGTACTTTAAATATACTATTATAAAATACAAATTTTCGAATTAATTTTTTGTTCAGTAGTAAGTAACCTTGATTTTTAAAATTTTCCTGCTAAATTAAAATCGTCAAAGTTTTAACAAAATATAGAGAATTAAACCCAAAATTAAATGCCAATGAGTTTTCCTGGTAGCTTTTCAAAATAAAAAGGAAAATACTATAATCGAATGGCACTGACGAGAGCACAGTGCGGTGTAGGCTTTAATGCACCAGATATCGAGAGGAATACGAAGAACATGCATATTTTTAACGTAGTTGGCCTCATTTTCTTAACATTTCAAGAATATAATAATCACATCCTCCCACGGATCACGTGTTTTCACTTTTTTACGGGAAAAAAAAACATAAATTTAGTGTGTCCGATTCAACCCACGGTTAGAATTCCTTTTGATTTTCTGGTGGTGGTCTTTTTGGGTCAATGGAGGATTAGACTAGGAACTTAAGCTAAGCCAACACCCCGAGTCTCTGTCTGGGAGAACAGGTGGAATGGTGGGGACCAATGGCCAATCGGGCTCCAAGCCGAATATGGGCACGCCGGAGAGGCCACCGGTGACCAAGAAGTCCAAAACCGAGCCTGCCGACGCCTCAGGCTCTGATGATTCCCAAGCAGCAGCACACCCTCCGGGCCCCATCTTCCCAGCCGAACGCCGGTTCTCTCCAATTTCATCTGTCAATTCCGCCTCATCCACCGCTACGCCCGCAGTCACTTACCTCGGCGGTGGAACCAGCAGCAACGCTAGTGATGATGCCTTCAGCTTCAATTTCTCCGATCGGGACTACGTCTTCCCATCCAATCTTGGCCCCTACTCCACTCGCCGAAACCTCAGCATCAAATCTTCTGCTTCTTCTTCTTCTTTGTCGAAACAGCAGGGGTCAGCTCAAGTTCCTGCTCGTAGCACTTCCATGCCGCCAAATTTGAGTGGCTCTGCAGTAGACTCCGCACGCCGGAGCAGTAGGACGAAGCTGAAAGCCGACAAAGATTTGAAGGCATTGTCACTTCAAGCCTCCACGGCGGCTTTGGCCCCTTCTCCCAGACTACCATCAATTCGTGATCCAGCTCATTCCAGTAGTATGCAGGAGAATTCATCATTCGGGAGCGCTTGGAGATTAAAATTTGTTAGTGGTTTTTTTTTTCTTTTTTCCGTGACATGTTCTTTTCTTTCTTTCTTTTTTTCTTTTTCAGTGTTTAGTTGATTATTACTTCATACTTGATATTGGAAGATCACAAGGGATCTTGAATAGAGTTGGATTCTTGCTCTTAATTGTTGTTACGTAGGGTGCGTGTACTGTCCCATTTGCTTCTTAGGCTTCAATTATTGCTTGGAGCTATTTTCAAGAATGAATTTGTGATTGTGTTCTATGCTTGCACCTGCAGCTCATGTTTCTCAGTATACTATCACTACTGTACACGGTTGGGTTGCGATATGAAATTGCAAGGCTTGAGGTAATTTCAAAGTTCCAAGTATAGTGTGTCTATTTTAATTTTTTGTCATGTGAATACCGCAGGAATGTTGTGGCTGAATGCAAACTTATAGCGCATTTTGGTACCCTTTGTTTCTTATGGTGTTTGGTGTTTCGATTGGGTATATCATGATATATACCAGATGACGTTACGAATATGATCTGTCATTAAATCCTGATTAAGAAAGATGGATGTGTTTGCAGGAAGAGAACGCCAACCTACGTAGATTATGCTTTCATAAAAATTACATTGATAGGAATCAGGTAAAAGCTATGGAGCTTGAAAATGGAAGTTCATTTTTGTGGTTAGGGCACTGTGACAGTAGAACTATTGCTCTGTACACTGTTATCGTTACTCTCGTTACTCCATTTATGGTGTACAAATATCTTGACTATCTTCCACGGATCAAGAATCTTTCAAAGAGGACAAAAGATAACAAAGAGCAGGTCCCGTTGAAGAAAAGAATTGCCTATAAAGTTGACGTGTGTTTCTCTGTTTATCCTTATGCGAAGCTTCTTGCACTTCTCTTTGCGACTCTGTTTCTCATCGGATTTGGGGGCTTGGCACTGTATGCTGTAAGTGATGGCAGTTTTTCTGAAGCTCTTTGGCTTTCTTGGACCTTTGTGGCAGACTCAGGAAATCACGCCGATAGAGTTGGTACAGGTCCAAGAATTGTCTCAGTTTCTATAAGTTCAGGAGGCATGCTTATATTCGCCATGATGCTTGGACTTGTTTCCGATGCAATTTCAGAAAAGGTGGATTCATTGCGTAAAGGCAAGAGTGAGGTCATTGAAAGTAACCATATCCTCGTTCTAGGATGGAGTGATAAACTGGTAATTCTATAACAAATATTGCTATAAGCGATTGTGACTTGTAACTCTGTCCGTCCATATTGTGTTTCCTAGGGTTTTTGATGTTATCTCACAAAACAATGCAACTTAATTTAATTTTACCTTTTTCTTTCTCCTCAACTTTAAGGAGAAATAGGTGCTTAATAGGTCTACATTTTTGTCTTCTCCCGTAGAAACTATGAGAAATACTATCGTTCAATGAGCGTCATGATATGTTGAACGTCGACATGCAATTGAATTTTTTGATTGTTCAATTAGATAATTTTTTTTAATTGTTAGAAATTATCCTTTATTACAGGGTTCACTTTTGAAGCAGCTTGCAATAGCAAATAAGAGCATAGGTGGTGGTGTTATTGTTGTACTTGCTGAAAGAGACAAGGAAGAAATGGAGATGGACATAGCAAAGCTTGAATTTGACCTGATGGGAACATCGGTTATCTGCAGAAGCGGTAGCCCTCTCATACTCGCTGACTTGAAAAAGGTAGCTTTTTCTATACTGACAATAACCCATATCTATTCCCCCTTGTCGTAGCAGGATACTGAGATGTATTTTTAAGAATTATTCTTCTACAAAAATCAAATTCTTTTGGTCATCCCAAAGTCCCACCCCTGACTGCGGACCCCAACTGAGCGCTATAATTTTTTCTTTTATCCTATACCCTGTGTTTGTCAAGCAGGTCTCAGTCTCCAAGGCACGGGCAATCATCGTATTGGCATCTGACGAAAATGCTGATCAGGTCCCTACTTTTATTTCAATAAGTCTTCTTATGGTTAAATTTTAGAGTCGCTAGTTGCTTATTTATTTGGAATTTCATATTAGAGTGATGCACGTGCTTTAAGGGTTGTGCTCAGTCTTACTGGTGTGAAAGAGGGTCTAAGAGGCCATATCGTTGTGGAAATGAGCGATCTTGATAATGAGCCTTTGGTCAAGCTTGTTGGAGGAGAACTGATAGAAACAGTTGTTGCCCATGATGTGATTGGGAGACTGATGATACAATGTGCTCTCCAGCCTGGCCTGGCTCAGGTTAGCTATGATTCTGTAGATCTTCATATACTTTGTACGATTGCTAGTCAAAATGAAGCTGGAGTATCTCAATAACATCATTCATAGAGCATACCTTCTATAAAGGTGAAAATTGTGGAGATCCTAGAACATTAGTCTCCCGTCCTTTCCTTTATTGTTTTGTCCATGTCTTTAACATGTCGTATATCATTTACCCCTTGTTTCTTATCATAATGTATGTATTCACAATCACATTACATTCTTATTAGTTACTACAAATTTCATTAGTAATAAACTAATAATGTTGGCAAATGATCTCGATTGTTCGTTCAAAACTTGTCTGGGTGGAAAAACCAGGTTTCCCTTATCATCTAAATATGATTAATCAAAGGAAGTTGTGACTAAAAAGAGCTATAGGTTAATTCGTATATTTCAGAATTATAGGACTGTAAGTGTTATCAATGATGTGTTGATATAGTAGACAATTGACAAATTATTCAAGGCTGCCTTCTACGTCTACATTTGAAACATTAAGTTTGAAATACGGTTTACACAAAACTTATTTGTCTCGGTTTCTTGTTCTCCAATTAGAAGGTCAAAAACTTGTAGCCTCCACTATAAAATATCTGGAAATTTGCCAAAAAAATGAAGGAGTAAAATTCTCTCTCAAGTGTGCTAAACAATGATCCGTTGAACAAAACTCGCCATTGTTACTATTTGTCCACAGATGCCTAAAAAGTGGAGATTTGCATCTTTGCATAATTGAACAGTAGTTAATGGAATCCGTTCTCCAACAATTAGATGAATTATTATAGTTCCACTTGGCAGATATGGGAAGACATTCTGGGGTTTGAAAATGCAGAGTTCTACATCAAAAGATGGCCTGAACTGGATGGTACTCGTTTTGGAGATGTACTTGTATCTTTTCCTGATGCAATCCCTTGTGGAGTTAAGGTTGCTGCAGATGGCGGAAAGATTAAAATGAATCCAGGTGATAAATATGTTCTAAAAGAAGGTGATGAAATCCTTGTCATTGCCGAGGATGATGACACATATGCCCCCAGTTCCTTGCCAGAGGTCAACCTCTTAACTCCAACTTTATGATAAGATCACTAGTATAACATTGTTTATGGAGATCTTTGACTTGGGATGTGAAGGCTTAATCTTAGATTTATATCACATTTATACATGAATAGTTTTGTCTGGCTCACTACTCTCTGATTTCTATTAATGGACAGGTTAATAGGTTTTGTGTACCATTATCTGTTGGTAAACTGACTTAATATTTCAAAATAACCCATTTCAGAATCCTTGTCAAATGGTCTGAAAATTGGTTTTCGCTTTGTGCTGCAAAATGGTAGTAACTTCGTGCTGAGCCCATCAAATACTTTGTATGTCAAAAAAAGAAAAGAGAAGAAAAGAAAAAACAGAGTTGAATGAGGTAGGTGTATAGATTTGTTTGTCACTATCTTTTAAAAAGGTTAATATTTACCCCATTTTTTTTTGATTTAAAATGCAAAATATTGATAATGGGTATATTGATGTTCAAATAGTTCAGGTACCTTATGACACTAGGGTACCACACATAGTTAGTTGATTATCATGATTTAATTTTATTATTTTCGAGTACTTTTCTTGCATTTGTTTTGTAAATTGGTCTCCTCCTGGGAAGACATATAGTTTGGAAAGTCTCAAAGCATAAACTTTCATCTCCAAAGAT
>NC_133322.1:2985919-3026768 GCF_012295235.1 Primulina huaijiensis
TTTGATTGATGTGAGATAAATTATTACGAATTTGATTGATGTGAAATAAATAATTAATAATTTGATTGATCGAGATAAATAATAATTGTACAAAACAAGTGATATGATAGGACTATTTATATTAGTACTTACAAGTACTTGAACCAAACAGTTCCCTAGCATAAAAAGTAATATTTTTTTTCATGGATGACTCAAATAAGAGATCTGTCTCACAAAATACGACCCGTGAGACCGTCTCACACAAGTTTTTGTCATTTAAATTTTTTTAAAAAGTGCCAAAAATAAAGGCTAGCTGTAAGGTTAGAAAAAACTTAATCGAGAATACGACGTTGACAACTCGATGAATCGCATGTGGGGTTAAAGCCTTTGTTAATCTGTTTTCAATTTTGGTACATACGTACTCGATCTGGCAATAAATTTTACGTAGACATTAAGTTTTTATTTTTTTTAATGTCAACTTGGTTTGGTCCATATTATTTCTAAGGTCTTTATAAAATGTTTTTAATATGGTTGTCAATTTTGTTCGTAAAAATCAACTGTTAAAATAATGCCAATCTTAATATGACAAGTTATGTAAATATATATAAATGAATTAGATATAGTTTTTTTGAGTCGAGCATATAAAATTAAAAGATTAAAGTTCTTCGAAAAACATACGAGTATCGATTCAAATATAGTATTAAAAAATATATATATACGTACTATTAATTAAGAGACACAATAATATTTAACTAATTTTTAGTGAAATCTTCTTTGAATTTCAAAATTACGCCTCACATGTTTTTTTTTTACCATGTATTTAATTTTGTTCTTCAAATTTAAAATTTAAGAAATATAGAAAATATTATTTTTGAATTTTAAAATATAGATAAAGATAAGAGCAAAATATTTAATAAGATAAGAGTAAAATATTTAATTCTTTCAAAAAAAAAAGATTGTTTTTATTTATTAAAGTTTTAGATTACTATATTACTCTTAATTAAAAAATATAAAAAAAAATCATGTGCGCGGCTGACATTCACATTTGATATTGTTATATCGAATTACTCGATCACGTACGTGTTGTTACTCTTTGCAGACTTAAATAGCAATTTTCCCCCTTGAAATACACAAATTAATGTTACAATGCACATTTTTATATTTATTTGAATTTGAATGGATGATATCGTGTACGTGAAAAATACCATGTTTGCGACGCAGAATGTCGCAGATGATCATATGATAAAAAGTCACGTGTTGGTCCATACAACATTGTCGTCGATAAATAATTTTGGTGAAATATTTATTTTCTAAAATAACATAACGACAAGGTTTAATATTATTTATAAAAAATTTAATCAGGGTTAGTTTCTTAAATGTTCCGATATTTCGTGTGTTTTATTAGTATGTTATGAAATATGAGCGACAAAATTTTAGAGAAATATGGCGAACAACTTTGGTCGAACTTCATTTTTTTTAAAAAAAATAACATGTATTTGATTGTATTCAAATGAATTTGTGAATGTTTTTTTTAAATAAATATTTAAACAATGTTATTTTGTAAGCTACCCGTAATTTCATGTATATATACTATTATATTTAAATGAATTGCTGAAATCAAGTAGGAACCAATTACTAAATTAATGGGCCAATTTGGGAATTCTAATGGATCAAGTGTCAAAGGAGGGGAAACAAGAACAATAATATTCACGATCTTCTTATATGATGATATAAATCAATGGAAAATATCAACAAATTTTAGATCCACGAGTTTCCGAAAAAAAAATTACAAAAAAAGTAGATTTATTAGTAAATGCATAAGAATCATATGCAATATATAATTTCTACGAACTTGTAAAATTATTTCCCTATCCAAAGTAGATGCGAATATGCAGTGCCATGATAAGAATGGTGTAGATTGCAAAGAAAAGCAGAGTGTGTATCATCACAGCTTTCCCGTTGGTTGCGAAGCTCCCGAATTCGACGCGTCTCATGTTGCCCGGGAACTGGAATATGACTCCGGGAGATAGCAACACGAACAGAAGAAAACCGATCAAAATCGGTGCCCAATCCTCCATTGTTCTTTTGCTAATTAATGATCAAGCAAGCTCCAAGTACTAAAATGATCCTTAATAAATTAAGGANTGACACAGACTCTAATTCGGTTTGACTTGGAAACCCTACCCAGAATCGGAAGTTGGTGCAGAGCACTCGGCAGAGCTGTTTGACGCAAAATCTTGAAGCGGCCTCAGAAACACAGAAACGGCCGGAGATCTCAGGGTAATCGGCGCCAGTGACAAGCCGGAAAACGCCGATCCCGAGTCTTACCTCAGCTGTTAAATTGAGAGGCGACTCAACCGGGTCACGGCAGTCGAGCAACGGTTCAAGGAGCCCACAGAGCCATTCAAATGTAGATATCCTCATGCCAAAAAACTGCTTGAAAGACTCAGGGTTCCGAGGAACCGTCGAGTTCATCCGGAGAGATTGGCCGAGACCGAACCCGGCTCCATCTTCTCCTTCCGACACATCCGGGTTTTGGAAATGAGCTCGCTTCCGCTTTCTTGAAAAAGAACAGAAGGACAGTGTGGCAACAGTATTTGAAGTTAAAAGACAATGGTGCAGGAGAGGAAAAACGATTTCTATAAAATCTTGAGGGGGAGTAAATGAGGCTGAGAAAATGAGGACAAGGAGGAGAAGAAGTTGGGACATCAGCGAGGAAAGCGAGGCGGCTAGGGCTCGGGGATTCATTTTCTGCGTCCCCAGGTGCTATTTGTGACAGAAAATGGAGTGAAATTTTTCGACTCCCGTGCAGATGGAGACAAACAGATTTGTAGGCTGAGTTCTTGGCAGGTAGATCCGACAGTTGTTATTGGACACTTGCTTTTTCAACACGAGGTCAAATATGAATATAAACTTTTTATTTTTCATATATATTAAGAATATTATTTGAATTTTTTTATTTTTTTTAATTCATTCAAAAAATATTTACACATAAGTAAAAAAAAAAAAGGACAAGTATATGTATTTGATACTTTGGCTAGAGATAAGTGTCAAAAATGATAGTCGAAGTGTCAAAACGATGATGACCGACTCGTCATTTTGACAAGTCAAAAAATTATTAACTCAGCTCACCAATTTTATGAGACGAGGGAGATCTAGCCAAGTTTGTGTTAGATTAAACTGGTCATGATAAGTCGACCCATTATTTTGCCAGATTAAGAAATTGTTAACTTAATCGACAAGAAGATGTTATTGTGGTAAGCAAACCTGGTGGACCTAGCGATTTTAAAGGAGCTAGCCAAGTACTTTAAATATACTATTATAAAATACAAATTTTCGAATTAATTTTTTGTTCAGTAGTAAGTAACCTTGATTTTTAAAATTTTCCTGCTAAATTAAAATCGTCAAAGTTTTAACAAAATATAGAGAATTAAACCCAAAATTAAATGCCAATGTAGCTGGACATTCATCCTCTTCCTTTTTCCTGGTAGCTTTTCAAAATAAAAAGGAAAATACTATAATCGAATGGCACTGACGAGAGCACAGTGCGGTGTAGGCTTTAATGCACCAGATATCGAGAGGAATACGAAGAACATGCATATTTTTAACGTAGTTGGCCTCATTTTCTTAACATTTCAAGAATATAATAATCACATCCTCCCACGGATCACGTGTTTTCACTTTTTTACGGGAAAAAAAAACATAAATTTAGTGTGTCCGATTCAACCCACGGTTAGAATTCCTTTTGATTTTCTGGTGGTGGTCTTTTTGGGTCAATGGAGGATTAGACTAGGAACTTAAGCTAAGCCAACACCCCGAGTCTCTGTCTGGGAGAACAGGTGGAATGGTGGGGACCAATGGCCAATCGGGCTCCAAGCCGAATATGGGCACGCCGGAGAGGCCACCGGTGACCAAGAAGTCCAAAACCGAGCCTGCCGACGCCTCAGGCTCTGATGATTCCCAAGCAGCAGCACACCCTCCGGGCCCCATCTTCCCAGCCGAACGCCGGTTCTCTCCAATTTCATCTGTCAATTCCGCCTCATCCACCGCTACGCCCGCAGTCACTTACCTCGGCGGTGGAACCAGCAGCAACGCTAGTGATGATGCCTTCAGCTTCAATTTCTCCGATCGGGACTACGTCTTCCCATCCAATCTTGGCCCCTACTCCACTCGCCGAAACCTCAGCATCAAATCTTCTGCTTCTTCTTCTTCTTTGTCGAAACAGCAGGGGTCAGCTCAAGTTCCTGCTCGTAGCACTTCCATGCCGCCAAATTTGAGTGGCTCTGCAGTAGACTCCGCACGCCGGAGCAGTAGGACGAAGCTGAAAGCCGACAAAGATTTGAAGGCATTGTCACTTCAAGCCTCCACGGCGGCTTTGGCCCCTTCTCCCAGACTACCATCAATTCGTGATCCAGCTCATTCCAGTAGTATGCAGGAGAATTCATCATTCGGGAGCGCTTGGAGATTAAAATTTGTTAGTGGTTTTTTTTTTCTTTTTTCCGTGACATGTTCTTTTCTTTCTTTCTTTTTTTCTTTTTCAGTGTTTAGTTGATTATTACTTCATACTTGATATTGGAAGATCACAAGGGATCTTGAATAGAGTTGGATTCTTGCTCTTAATTGTTGTTACGTAGGGTGCGTGTACTGTCCCATTTGCTTCTTAGGCTTCAATTATTGCTTGGAGCTATTTTCAAGAATGAATTTGTGATTGTGTTCTATGCTTGCACCTGCAGCTCATGTTTCTCAGTATACTATCACTACTGTACACGGTTGGGTTGCGATATGAAATTGCAAGGCTTGAGGTAATTTCAAAGTTCCAAGTATAGTGTGTCTATTTTAATTTTTTGTCATGTGAATACCGCAGGAATGTTGTGGCTGAATGCAAACTTATAGCGCATTTTGGTACCCTTTGTTTCTTATGGTGTTTGGTGTTTCGATTGGGTATATCATGATATATACCAGATGACGTTACGAATATGATCTGTCATTAAATCCTGATTAAGAAAGATGGATGTGTTTGCAGGAAGAGAACGCCAACCTACGTAGATTATGCTTTCATAAAAATTACATTGATAGGAATCAGGTAAAAGCTATGGAGCTTGAAAATGGAAGTTCATTTTTGTGGTTAGGGCACTGTGACAGTAGAACTATTGCTCTGTACACTGTTATCGTTACTCTCGTTACTCCATTTATGGTGTACAAATATCTTGACTATCTTCCACGGATCAAGAATCTTTCAAAGAGGACAAAAGATAACAAAGAGCAGGTCCCGTTGAAGAAAAGAATTGCCTATAAAGTTGACGTGTGTTTCTCTGTTTATCCTTATGCGAAGCTTCTTGCACTTCTCTTTGCGACTCTGTTTCTCATCGGATTTGGGGGCTTGGCACTGTATGCTGTAAGTGATGGCAGTTTTTCTGAAGCTCTTTGGCTTTCTTGGACCTTTGTGGCAGACTCAGGAAATCACGCCGATAGAGTTGGTACAGGTCCAAGAATTGTCTCAGTTTCTATAAGTTCAGGAGGCATGCTTATATTCGCCATGATGCTTGGACTTGTTTCCGATGCAATTTCAGAAAAGGTGGATTCATTGCGTAAAGGCAAGAGTGAGGTCATTGAAAGTAACCATATCCTCGTTCTAGGATGGAGTGATAAACTGGTAATTCTATAACAAATATTGCTATAAGCGATTGTGACTTGTAACTCTGTCCGTCCATATTGTGTTTCCTAGGGTTTTTGATGTTATCTCACAAAACAATGCAACTTAATTTAATTTTACCTTTTTCTTTCTCCTCAACTTTAAGGAGAAATAGGTGCTTAATAGGTCTACATTTTTGTCTTCTCCCGTAGAAACTATGAGAAATACTATCGTTCAATGAGCGTCATGATATGTTGAACGTCGACATGCAATTGAATTTTTTGATTGTTCAATTAGATAATTTTTTTTAATTGTTAGAAATTATCCTTTATTACAGGGTTCACTTTTGAAGCAGCTTGCAATAGCAAATAAGAGCATAGGTGGTGGTGTTATTGTTGTACTTGCTGAAAGAGACAAGGAAGAAATGGAGATGGACATAGCAAAGCTTGAATTTGACCTGATGGGAACATCGGTTATCTGCAGAAGCGGTAGCCCTCTCATACTCGCTGACTTGAAAAAGGTAGCTTTTTCTATACTGACAATAACCCATATCTATTCCCCCTTGTCGTAGCAGGATACTGAGATGTATTTTTAAGAATTATTCTTCTACAAAAATCAAATTCTTTTGGTCATCCCAAAGTCCCACCCCTGACTGCGGACCCCAACTGAGCGCTATAATTTTTTCTTTTATCCTATACCCTGTGTTTGTCAAGCAGGTCTCAGTCTCCAAGGCACGGGCAATCATCGTATTGGCATCTGACGAAAATGCTGATCAGGTCCCTACTTTTATTTCAATAAGTCTTCTTATGGTTAAATTTTAGAGTCGCTAGTTGCTTATTTATTTGGAATTTCATATTAGAGTGATGCACGTGCTTTAAGGGTTGTGCTCAGTCTTACTGGTGTGAAAGAGGGTCTAAGAGGCCATATCGTTGTGGAAATGAGCGATCTTGATAATGAGCCTTTGGTCAAGCTTGTTGGAGGAGAACTGATAGAAACAGTTGTTGCCCATGATGTGATTGGGAGACTGATGATACAATGTGCTCTCCAGCCTGGCCTGGCTCAGGTTAGCTATGATTCTGTAGATCTTCATATACTTTGTACGATTGCTAGTCAAAATGAAGCTGGAGTATCTCAATAACATCATTCATAGAGCATACCTTCTATAAAGGTGAAAATTGTGGAGATCCTAGAACATTAGTCTCCCGTCCTTTCCTTTATTGTTTTGTCCATGTCTTTAACATGTCGTATATCATTTACCCCTTGTTTCTTATCATAATGTATGTATTCACAATCACATTACATTCTTATTAGTTACTACAAATTTCATTAGTAATAAACTAATAATGTTGGCAAATGATCTCGATTGTTCGTTCAAAACTTGTCTGGGTGGAAAAACCAGGTTTCCCTTATCATCTAAATATGATTAATCAAAGGAAGTTGTGACTAAAAAGAGCTATAGGTTAATTCGTATATTTCAGAATTATAGGACTGTAAGTGTTATCAATGATGTGTTGATATAGTAGACAATTGACAAATTATTCAAGGCTGCCTTCTACGTCTACATTTGAAACATTAAGTTTGAAATACGGTTTACACAAAACTTATTTGTCTCGGTTTCTTGTTCTCCAATTAGAAGGTCAAAAACTTGTAGCCTCCACTATAAAATATCTGGAAATTTGCCAAAAAAATGAAGGAGTAAAATTCTCTCTCAAGTGTGCTAAACAATGATCCGTTGAACAAAACTCGCCATTGTTACTATTTGTCCACAGATGCCTAAAAAGTGGAGATTTGCATCTTTGCATAATTGAACAGTAGTTAATGGAATCCGTTCTCCAACAATTAGATGAATTATTATAGTTCCACTTGGCAGATATGGGAAGACATTCTGGGGTTTGAAAATGCAGAGTTCTACATCAAAAGATGGCCTGAACTGGATGGTACTCGTTTTGGAGATGTACTTGTATCTTTTCCTGATGCAATCCCTTGTGGAGTTAAGGTTGCTGCAGATGGCGGAAAGATTAAAATGAATCCAGGTGATAAATATGTTCTAAAAGAAGGTGATGAAATCCTTGTCATTGCCGAGGATGATGACACATATGCCCCCAGTTCCTTGCCAGAGGTCAACCTCTTAACTCCAACTTTATGATAAGATCACTAGTATAACATTGTTTATGGAGATCTTTGACTTGGGATGTGAAGGCTTAATCTTAGATTTATATCACATTTATACATGAATAGTTTTGTCTGGCTCACTACTCTCTGATTTCTATTAATGGACAGGTTAATAGGTTTTGTGTACCATTATCTGTTGGTAAACTGACTTAATATTTCAAAATAACCCATTTAAGAATCCTTGTCAAATGGTCTGAAAATTGGTTTTCGCTTTGTGCTGCAAAATGGTAGTAACTTCGTGCTGAGCCCATCAAATACTTTGTATGTCAAAAAAAGAAAAGAGAAGAAAAGAAAAAACAGAGTTGAATGAGGTAGGTGTATAGATTTGTTTGTCACTATCTTTTAAAAAGGTTAATATTTACCCCATTTTTTTTTGATTTAAAATGCAAAATATTGATAATGGGTATATTGATGTTCAAATAGTTCAGGTACCTTATGACACTAGGGTACCACACATAGTTAGTTGATTATCATGATTTAATTTTATTATTTTCGAGTACTTTTCTTGCATTTGTTTTGTAAATTGGTCTCCTCCTGGGAAGACATATAGTTTGGAAAGTCTCAAAGCATAAACTTTCATCTCCAAAGATTTTTCGACCTAAATGCTTGTGATATTTATTGTCTATTTAATGTTTCAGAGTTGAACAAATTTTTTACCATTTGTTGTTCCCATTCTATTGTCATCTTGTTAGCTTACTCTTAATGAGGCAAGTTAAAATAGCGATGCATACTCACATGGTATAGACACAATATATTATAGCTGTGGTCACACTTTTTTCTAGAATGGTGTTGTTCTCATGTACGCGTCTTGCTTTCTGCAGCTCCGGAAGGGCCTATCTCCCAGGATAACTGATCCTCCGAAATTCCCTGAAAAGATTCTATTTTGTGGTTGGCGACGTGATATTGATGATATGATTATGGTGATTTTTGCACTTATCACATTCATTTTCCTTGACTTTCATACTTATCTTAAAAGTGACTCTAGTTTCCTTTCATCTTTTATGGTTCTTTTGATTTGCTGTAAGTTGATATTGATGACCTAGATTTTCTTTGCGGACTTATCACATTCTTTTACTTTGACTTTCGTACTTATTTTAAAAACAGCTCTTGTTTCTTTCAATTTGCTAAAATAAGCTGATCTTGTGAGCTATATTTTCTGTGTCTAGAGCTGGCTTTGGCTTCCTCAACAAATTGCTGTTGCTCATTTTGAAATTTAGGTCAACTGGACTAAAGGAATGTGGAAGAGAGTATTAAAAATGAAATAGAAGGTGGCACATTTTAGCATGCGTTAGTTTTCAGGCTTTACCAGATCCAGACCTTGAGCAACTGCTGTTCTAAATATAAATTAGCTTACTCAACACGACTAATTGCAATTCTACATATAAATTCATCTAACCAATACTCTACTTATTGCAATGAATGCACAATTTAGTTTAACCAACCCTCTAAAACCTATATACTACAGTTCGACACTGGTAATACACGAATAAAGTGGTTTAAATCTAAACTTGTAGACTGCCCTATTGCTTGAGAGTTGGTAATGGGATATACTTGGAACTGTACTAGTCGATCAGGAGAGAAAAATGGTTATTTTACTTGCTTGTGGATAATTTAATTAAAATGGAATGAATCTCTTCTTGTGGAGAATGGTAGATAACAACTCATAGCACTCCATTAGACAATTACAAAACTTATTGCTTTTGGTCTTTCCCTCTATATATACCCAAAATTAATACTTACTCATCTATTTGACTTCTCTTGTAGTGTTTTTCCTGAAGGAGAGAACCTTGAACACGTCATTTCATTAAAACCAGCACATATTGATTTGTCTTGTAACCTATCTAGTTAGAATTTTCCGAGTGAAGACGTTTTCTAGCCAAGTCCTTTTCAAGTGTAATGAAAGTTCAAAACCAATGATGCCCTTGAAGATTAAATTAGGCATTTGTTGGAAACATGAAATATTAAGAATCTCACTTCTCTAATAACTGAAGTTTTGAATAAATTAGCCAAGAGGGTTTTGATCTCAAATCTCACCTTCACTTATAGATGGAGAAAGAATTTCATGTACTAAAATTCGATAAAATAATCTTGTTTCCACATGAGGGACCTGGTTGAGCACATTAACAATTAATTCTTTAAATTTCTGTGATATTAAGCTTTTAGATGACGTGCTCTTTTGATGAAACTGCTTATATGCAAGTTCATACGAAGCTTCACTGCTTGATAAGTTTCTCAAGCCTGTTTTATGAAATTGGAAATGTGTGTTTAATCACACACTATATAAATGAAAAAAATTGTCGGGATTTTTACATCAAAGTTTGTTGTATCTCATATATATTAGTTTGGTGCTCACTGCCATTTATAGGTGCTAGAAGCATTGTTGGCTCCGGGATCTGAATTGTGGATGTTCAATGAGGTTCCTGTGAAAGACCGGTTCCAAAAATTAACAGATGGTGGCCTTGATATTCTTGGGTTAGTTAATATAAAACTAGTCCATAAGGAGGGGAATGCCGTCATCAGACGGCATTTGGAGAGTCTTCCTTTGGAGACTTTTGACTCTGTAAGTTTCATCTTTAGAATGCACCAATATGCTGGAAATTATCTAATTGTGATAGTTGTGCTATTGGAAAATTTTCAAATAGGACTTGGATAGAGAAGTATTTTGTTTTCTGATCTAAAGCATTTTGCACTAGAATGCTATTATTTTTGTTATGGCATCTTAAAATTATTTTGCTCCATTATGGGATTGAGATTGAGGCAAACAAATGCATGATTTTGATGTCTATATTTTCCGAACGTAAAAGGTCCGTATTGTTATTCTGGAAAAACTTCTTAGTCAAATATCAGGTTTCTATATGCTGTTCCTGACTTCTTGTGATTTAAAAGAAACTGTACTTGAATTTACTCTTGCCTGAAGTTTAGTTTTATAGCATTACTCTATGCATTTCAATGCACGACATGGCTTCGAATAAGACCTTCACCTTTGTAAATCAGGCAGAAATTGTTGTCTGCTCTTCTAATTCTATACTATCAGGTTTGGCATTGCCAAGGTAGGAATCATATTGATCATGTGCCCTCATCACACTTCCATGATAGAGAAGTGGCTCTAAGTTCTATTTGTTAAAAAATGTTTTCAGCTGCCGATTTTTGTTCATCTACTGATGTTACTGGGATTAGGTACTGAATTTAAATGAGGACTTCTGAAATTTATGTTTTGATCCACGTTGTCGTGACCATTACTAACTCTAAGAGAACAGATTTTAATTCTTGCAGATGAATCTGTGGAAGACTCTATTGTCCAGTCTGATTCACGATCTCTTGCTACCCTCCTCCTTATTCGTGATATACAGGTCATTCTCTATCTGTCTTTGGTAGATGCATTTATAATATAATGTGATTCAATGAGTTCCGGTTGATTACTATTTGAATTCAAGACCAAGTTCTAATCATTTGAGCCATTTTTAGTCTTTTAAATGTAATTGGGCCTGCAGACATTACTTTTAATGTTTTATCTTATCGTTTCCTTTTGTCATGCATTATTTAGCTTACTTCTTGGAATAGCATTCTAAATGAGTAGTATAGGCATAGGTTAAGTGTCGAGGTCTTACACAAGTCATGCCTTATTAATAAGTATTGTTGGGCTTTTAACTTAATTTATATTTCATTATTCTTGTATTATTGTATTGTGAGCCACGTAGAAGCTTGTTTTGAGAGCCATAAATAATTCCGGACACCTGTAACTTTTCACGTACGATGCATAAGGTTAAAATACATTTTTCCCTTCCTAAACTTTTAGTATTTTAGTTTTGTCCCAAAAGTGTTATTTCAGGCTCGGCTACTCTTCTCAATGTATGTTCTAAAATATAAATCAAATTAGTTTGGTATAATATATACGTGTTTAAACTTGATGCAGTATGATCTAATAATATGTGCATAGAAACCTTATTTTAATAAAAAAGAATTTCTCAAGGTCCTAATGTCATTTGTACAAATGTAAATATCCTTACTTTAAAGTGTAATTTGTTTGAGCCAAATTTTTTAATGCAACTCTGGCCCACGGTTCTTACCGGGGTTTTTCTGTCTAATTTTTCGCCACGCATGTTGATTCTATATCAATACTTGGTTACTGATTAAAGTACCTACTCCAGTCAAAACGCCTGCCATACAAGGATGCAAAATCCATTCCTTCAAGGCATTCAGGATTCTCACAAAGTTCTTGGATTCGGGAAATGCAGCAAGCTTCGGACAAATCAATTATTATAAGTGAGATATTGGATTCTAGAACTCGAAATCTTGTGTCTGTGACAAGGATCAGTGACTATGTATTGTCAAATGAGCTGGTGAGCATGGCTCTAGCCATGGTTGCAGAAGACAAACAAATCAATCGTGTACTTGAAGAACTATTTGCTGAGGAGGTATGCTCATCACCAATCTAGCTTTCTGAGGTTTCCTTCAGTAATAATTTATATATAGTAGGGCAGTTAAAACGTTAAGACTGGTTTGGGGGGGGACTGATTGAGGGTGATTTAGTAGTATCAACCTAATTTTTGTTTTTCTATTTCATGTAAAGTTTTATTCTCGTTTGATTTTACAAGTCGTCCTTCTCACTACCTTTCCCCCTTTCTTCATCCAAACAAATCAAAGAATTTGAAATCTATAATAGATTTTATTAATCCCTGCACAACCTTAGTAACTTTCAAAAAATAAGTTGCATGATAATGTTCATCACAGACCAGCAGGAAATTTTTAAACGTTCTTGTATTTTTATGTGATTTAATTATCCCTTTTTACTCATCTGTGAGGAGTTTGAAATGGGAATTTTGAAACAAAGTTTTCTTTCAAATTATAAAACTGCAAACTCTGCAGAAATGTATATTGGTCGAGTATTCACTTGCCGAATTTTGACACATATCTGTTCCGACTCTTCAGGGAAACGAGATGTGTATAAAGCCTGCAGAATGCTATCTTTATGACCAGGAAGAGCTTTGTTTCTACGAAATAATGATCAGGGGACGTCAACGCAAAGAAATTGTAATTGGGTATCGTCTCGCAACAGCAGAGCAGGCTGTGATCAACCCTGTGGGCAAATTGATGCCACAGAAATGGTCTATAAATGATGTTTTTGTCGTCATTTCGTCAGGTAAATGACGAGGAACAAAGAAGTGCCTGAATATTGATCCCCAAAATATTGGGACTACAAAGTTTGCCCAATACTATGCTACACGATGACAAAGTTCGGAGCAGTCGAGCAGCACATCCTCACATCGAGCAGCAACTACGATGGTACTTTTGCTACGCCATGTTTATCAAATTTATATTCGAGAAAGATGAAGGGAACTTCAAATGTGGAGAGAGGCGCATGCACTTGGCCTTCTTTTCATTAATACTAGAACAATGCAATCGCCGGAATCTATTTCTAGCTTTTTTTGTTGTTCTAATTGTTAGCTACAGTTCAAAAATTTTATAAAGTCAGAAAGCACTTGAAATGTTCTAATAAAACCAAAAGATAGTAATAAGTTTGGTCATTGAAGTAATTTTGGTTATGCTTTAATTATTTTCATTTATTAATCGAAGGAAAATGATAATAATTTGATGGTTTCGAGTTGATGGTACGATTACTAGTTCTTCTTAAGATGGGTTTATTTTAATCATGGTTTGAAAGATGATTACGTACAAAGGCTTACAGCACATAAATCACAAACCAGAACGTACCAAACAAATCAGAAGAAATTCAATATCTTAATGTACAATACAATGTTGTTAGGACATGTCTTTCGAACTAACACTACTCAACTACATCCATATTTAAACGAGATCTCTAAAGCATTTTATTATACAAGTAAATATCAAGTCAAACTATAACACAGCAAGAACTCAAAATCTTCACTATATATTCCCATGGAGAATTTGGCAATTCAAGTATCCCCACCCATAGCGTTATCCCATGCCTTCATCCCACTGTGGCCATGTCGCGGACTCAAAACAACCGGGTTCATAACGACATTCTGCCTTGAAGGCGAGTAGTAATTGTGAGGGACAGGATCAACTTGGTAATTCACCCCCTCAACTCGGCCGACAGACCTCACAGACATAAGCCTTTCGGGCCCAACACTTCTGTTGAAGTCAATAGGTGGCTTGGGAGATTGGTGGGGAGGATAGTGTGGCTGTCTATAATTCTGATAATATTGGTGAGGAATTTGATGAACATAATGGCTTGTTTGTTGTGGAGAATTTAAGCTACATATGCTAGGCATACTGTGTACCTTGTGCATATTGATACGGCTACTTTGATGGTTTCCATGAATCACGGCTTCGTTGTTTATGGTTTCCGTGGTGCAGCTATCTGGTGACCTTGGGGAAGAGCATGCCGAGGAAACTAAAGAGCCATGTTGAACGGAATTGATAGTTGGGTGTTGTTTCATGCTGAATGGAGTAGAGGGGATCATGCCATTGATAGCATCAATATACCGTTGCTCGAGCCCGTGGGGATCAACATAGCCCATTTGGTTCTCCAACGAAAAGGGGTTTGCAGGGAACAGGAATGCTCGAAGTTTTGGAGCTCCAGCAGCTTCATAATTGATCGCTTCATCCATCATGTGGCGTAGATCTTCATCAGATCTCACCGAGACCAAGGAATCGAGGTCCTCGGACAAAACTTGGTACTTCAGGATCATTTCTCCTTCGATTAGATAAGTGAGCTTCTTCATAAGTTCTGTAAATAATGAAACCACTCACTGTGAGAACATTTAAAGCCAGGTTCCAAGATTCAGCATCTTCTATTCTCAAGAGACATTCCATTGTAAATCATGCCTCAACTCTAAATCATTGCATCTGCAATCCACCACCACAGAAAAGTTTTGCAATCCAAACCGTACAAGTAATATGAATAAAGAGATGAGTAGAGATCAATGCATAAAAATATGCAAGAATTTTAGATAACTATCTCATCTACCATATAAATTATAGATCAGAGAAAAGATAATCGATGACCTTGAAGTCGAACATTTTTTCCAGTAAATGAAGAAAGTCAGGCGCTGTGATCGACTATTTCATTCTGCAATCCATATCATTAAGGTTCATTACGGTTGAGGGGTAAAATCCATCCCCTTCATGCAAAAAATTCTCAAAAAAATACAATCGTTCCAAATATCTAACTTCTTATTTTCATTACCAAAAAAACGCGGATTAAAAAATATGAAAACGCAGAGAGTGAAACGCTTAACCTTGGAAAGGAATGTCCCGCGGCACAGAAATGACACGGGTTTCGCCGCCAACATACTTGAGGTGGCGGTCGGCGGGGCGGGGGAGGATCTTTCCGCCGTGACTGCACAAGAACTTGATCCTGTTCTTGGGCGAATTGGGGGCTGAATTTGGCGCCGAACCCGGAGCAATCTCAACACCTTCTCTCGACATTGCAATGGAACTTCGTAGGCAAAAATCAATGGGAGAGAATTCAATGAGAGGGGATGAGAACGCAAGAGTTCCTCGGTATTTATAGGCACCATAATATAAATTAATATATTGATTATCTTATTATTTAATTAATTTTTTTAAAATATTTGACTAATAACAATTAAAACTAGCAAAGGGATGAGATTGGATTAATTAGCTTTATCATTCAATATTTCCTCAAATCTCTCTGCCAGTCATTTAATATACAATTTATCCTATTTTTATACAACTGTTTCATAGCAAGAAGTAAGAAATTTTTAAAAAAAATTAGCAATCTTGAAATAGGAGTTATCATTGGTTGGTTCAACTCGGCTTTACATAATTTAGAGGAGTGTTTATTGGTTGGTTCAACTCGACTTTATATAATTTTACTTCGGGTTTTTGATTTTAGAAATATGTAATCCGATTATTTTTTGAGATGATATACGTTATTAAAATTGAACACAATTTATTTTACATTTTTGATGATGAAAAAACGAGACACAAAAATATATTTTCTTGGTAAATTTATTTGCATGAAGAAAAGTTAAGATTTTTTCTCATTAATTCAAATTAAGATGGTAAAAACTAGTAATTAATAAAAAGGTTGATACTCAATGATATTATGTGCCTAGGGTATATACATATGGATCAAGGCTACCGACCTACCAATGCATTTTGCAAAAATCGAACTAAAGAGGGAATCAGCCAAAAATAAAATCATGAAATTCGGAGCAACATTCTGATAATTAGCATTTTCCATTCCAAATTTGTGTTGTTAAATAAATCAAATTAATCTTTTACTTTATACTAATCACAAAATATTTAAGGATTGCTATAGATTTCAATTCTTAAAATTATTATTGTAATTAATATAATTAAAGTAGAGATAGATTCGAGTTTTTTTTAATTATTTAACGACGAAAATAAATTCGAAATAATAGATTTCAAATGATTCAATCTAAATGCGATATACTTCTGCAGAAAATGGGGTACAGAACCACCATAAGCAACTTATCCATGAGCATAACTAAAAAATTCTAGCTTTCACACCTTCAAGTAAATTCGCATATACGAAATTGGGAAGAAAATATATATCTTCCAAAACGCACACTAGCAACATTTTAAACCCAGGATACGACACTAATAAGAACATAAACCAAATTTTAAAAACGAGAAAATAACTACTCTTCTTTGTTCTCCTCAACAACAATGTCATTATTTGTTTCTGCTTTCACTACTTCGTCGACCCTCCGAACATTTTCATCAACACCAAGCACGTCATCCATCATATCATCCTCCGCGACATTTATATCTTCCACGTCATCCTCATCTTCGTTGTTGCTTTGTCCAGGGATCTTTCTACTTTTGGGCCCGTGCTCAAGCTGATGGGTCTCAAGTTCTTTGTCCATTGTCTCTTGTAAGTTTGTCGCATCATTGTTAGCTATCCAAGCTTTTCTTCCATTTTGCCACCTTTCCAGACCATTTTCCACATTCGCAATGTACTTTCTGCAATCTCCTTCTGATACTGTGATAGTTCACTTCTCCTAGCAGACTTCCATTCTTGAAACATCTGATGACAAATAAAGAAATTGCTATATGGAAAATTTATTCTAGCTGAATGGCCAATCTGCAGTTTAAATATTAAACTTGCTGCACGTTGCTTCAAGCAATCAAGAAGCAGAAGTTAAGTCTCAGAAAAAAAACTCGCCTGTTCTTTTTCTTGCTCAAGCAAAGCTTCATCACGATCCTCCAGAGGCTTGGCAAACATGTAATAGATCGGAGGCTCTGTCTTTGTCCTGAAAGATCACAAGCAAAGAAAATAGGAGAAATATGTCATACTAAATACAATAGAAATTCATAAGAGCATCCTAACTCCAGACAGCAAGAAACCGGTCATTTAACTGCTTCAAGGTTCTGCATATGAATGGACACTTATCTTTTGTGTCAATAAAATTGTGAATATGGACACTTTTTGGAGCAAAATTAATAATAACCTGCACCGTGTAGAAAATAACAACAGAATCAGCGGTTTTTCCATGCAAGAGGATATTCAAACTATTACCAAAGAAAATGAGGGTACCTTATGAAATTTCCAAGTTTTTTGTGATGCTCACTCCATCGAAGAAACAACAATTCCAATTTCTTTTCCTCTGCCTTCGCAGCAATACGCGCTCTGAGAGTCTGAAAATAACACAGGCAATAGAAAAAAGAATTCAGAAGTGCTAATAATTGCATACAGCGGAAAGAATAACATAAAATTTCGGTATATAAACAGAATAGATCAATATTAACATCAAACCAGGTCCCTTTTCCGCTTTTCTGCAATCTGCTCACGCTCTTGCTGCCTCAGCTTTTCACTTTCTTCACGTGCTCGTAGTTCAGCCTACATAAACATTTATAATTCAAGTTAATAGACATGGAAAGATTATTATCTTAAAATTTTAAAAAGTACACAAATCTCTAAGTTCGACTTTTATAGTCACAACTCACAAGCCAGGCCAAGCAAGGAGAACAAGAAAAAGGAAAAAAAGTCGCACCCAGTATTTCATGAAATTTCTTCTGGCATCTTCAGTAAAATAATTCAGAGTTTAAGCATGCATATGCAAATATATACGAATTTATCAATGCTGTGTATGTTCAATTTAGATCCTCGCAACTTCAGGTTGCTAATCCAAGTACACTATAACTATGCCCACATACACAAATCAAAGTTTAGTTGAAGTTCATAGTTTTTTATATTAGAGCCACATTGCCGAACCAGCAAGATAGTCCAAGGCAGCTAATTTTTCTCACCCGACTTTTAGGATACACTAGTCCCTGGTGTTTCATTTTGTTTACTCTTCAAAAGGAAAAAAGAAAGGTACACACACCCTTTTCAAAGAGTCAGACCTCCGCATGTATGCTTCCGTACCCGAAAGTTGCTTGTCTTCTTTCCTGAACCTCTGAAAGGGGGCAAACGATAGTAAATGTCCAGACCTCCATTCATCAATCTTTGCACTAGGGTAAAAGACAGAATCTCAATACGACTTACAAAGAGTAGCACCTTTATTAGGCAATAAGCCAAAAACAGACATCCCACTCAAGTTAATACTCCAGAAAGTTCAAACATATAATGACCGGTAAGAAATCTAGACCTTTAACAGAGAATTCAATTATTTACATGCTTCTTTGAGATTTTTGGCTGAGCTAAATCATAAACGATAAGCAGTGAGCATACCTCCAAAGTCCCAAGAAGCTGACCCAGCATCCTCTTATTCCTGCTAACCAAACTAGGATCCTCATCTTTAGGCAATACTCTTGGTACATGCTCTGCCGGAGGGATTTCAAAATCCTGCATACACCGAGTACAAATCAGAAGAAAACAACTTAAATCCAATTGTCAACAGAACTTCAACACAACAATAGTTGGATTGAAAAACTCAAGCACTCAAAACTCGAATTCTTGTACGATTTTAGAGGGCAAGGGCCTCTTATTGCCATCCTGTTGCGGCCATAGAGATGGCTTCTTTCCACTCTGACTCGCATTTGTATTTTCAATTTCAACAGGTAAATCTTCCCTTTTCACATCCTTCACAGCTTCGGAGCCATCATCAGCTATCTCCCCATCCTCAAGCTTCAACACCCAAAATTAAACAATTAGTTTAAACTCGAAATTGTGTACAAGCATTCTCAGCTCCACACTGCTAAAATTATTCAAGGGATTTCCACACCTTCACAACAGCAGAAGAAAGTCTCTTTTTTGCTGCTGGCTGGTCCTCCATTTCATTTCTCTCCGCCTGATAAATCAATTGACTTCCAATTATTTCTCTTTCTTCAGCATAAATTATAGCAAGGATGCAAAAGGAGTTATTAAAAGAATTACGGGCCGAACAAAGCCACGCTGGCGACCGCCATTGGCAGTAAAATTGCGAGGACCGGAGTTCGATAAACCACCACGGCGAATCCCCCTAGGATCGCGAAGCCGCTCTGAAATCTGCGTAGAGGAAAACGAGGTATCATGGATAAATACAAAAAACTAAGGCAAAAAAACATCTCCATTAAAATGAAATCACGAATTTCAGACAGTAGATTTTTGACGCATATATATACCAATCACGGGTATATACAAACAAATACAAGAAAAAATTTACTTCTCGTTGCTGGCGGTGGAGTTCATCGATCTCTCTGCGGAGTTCTTCCTCTGTCTTTTCAACTACAACCGCGCTGCCCATTGCGTCAACAGTTAAACGAAGACGATCGTGCGAGCTGCAGATGCAAAAATAAAACCCTTGCGAAGAATTAAGATAAAGTAATATATAAAAATATAATATAATTATTCAAATTTCATTTATTATATATATTATAATAATGTTTTTTTAAAAAAAACCCAATCCTTTTTAATTCCAAAATCTCAAAATTTCTGAATTTTGCATGGCCACAATTATTTATACTAGTAAAAGATGTACACGCGTTGTATGTGTTATTATTATTTTTAATTTGATCAAATAATACTAAAAAATTAACACAAAATTATTTTCAATTTAGAAGAGTTGTTTGTTTTAAAAGAGAAATTTTGATTAGATTTTTTCTAGGTAGAATATAGAGTGATTTGAGGAGGTTTTTAATAAGGTAAAAAGGTAATCATGAAATTAAATATTTTGGTGTCCTCTAAGATAGTCACTCTAAGAGTGTCACACGCAATAATATAGTATAGAATTATAGATATTAAACAGGTAATTAACTCACTTTAATCCCAATAACATATCTCGAATTTGCTTGGTAAATAAAATTAAATTCAGATATTATTAATTTAAATTTAATTATTTGACAATTGATACTATTGCTTCTAAATTTTTAATAATACAAACATTGTTCCGACAAAAAAAAAATTATTCTAAAATAAGATCTTAGTTTCACCATCGATCGAAAAAAAAAGAGATTATAATAAATCTATATTTCTAGATTTGTACAATCATAGTATGAGCTCACGTACGTACAGAATCTCATACGAACATTTTATAAAATAAATATAATTAATCAATCAACAGATCGTCAATCAGCAAGTCAAATTTCGACGCGAAAATGTTATATACAATGATTGTTATACACACGGTTATACATTATATTTTAATTTCAAAATTATATTTGAAATATTCTCAAAAACAATGTGTAAACTCTCGTTATACACATAACATAACTTTTTCGAAACAATATAAGAATTAATGTAATCTAATTTATTTTACATTCCAGACTTTTAATTATAATAATTTTGCATGTATTTACGAGTTTTTAAGAATTATTAATTCATTACAACGATCTATTATTTGGATGACATAATTTCTTAGCCACCACTTATTTATTATATTTTTAAAACAATTTATCAATCCCCTTTTAGATTGTTTTATTTATATCGCTAACAGCAAAACATTTTACTTGTTCTATTTCCTAAAAATAAATGAATAAAAAAATCCCTCGATCTAATTACAAAAAATAGATTCCAAAATTCTCAATTTTAGGGTAAATGTTAAATTTTAATATTATTTATATTCCTTCGTATCCGCTTTATTAGTAGTTTGTGGTAAATACTAAATAGTTATAATTTGTTATTCGAAGGTATTATTGTCTAGAGTAGGTCTCTTGTGAGACGGTATCGCGGATTTTTATCTGTGAGACGGGTCAACCCTATCGATATTCACAATAAAAAGTAATACTCTTAGCATACAAAATAATACTTTTTCATGGATGACCCAAATAAGAGATCTGTCTCACAAAATATGACTCGTGAGATCGTCTCACACAAGTTTTTGTCCATTGTCTAATTGATTTATCTATATCTATATTAGTAAATATTAAATTAGAAATATAATTTAATGACATGGTAATTGTATTTTTTTTTTAGGAAAACTTGCAAATTTATTAAGAGAGGGTAAAGTCTGGATTTACAAGTTTTACTAACCAATAAGGAAAACTCCCATTCTTCCAAACAAAAGGATCGGGAGAAAAAATAGCAAAGGAAGCTAGAGCATGTGCAATCGTATTGACAAATCGCCTAACATGAAAGAGATGTCGAATGCCATTTTGCTCACTCCAATCAACATTAAGAACCTTCATAGTGCTTTTCTGCTTGTGTACAATCTTGAGTCTCTCGCTCCAAACAGCATAAGTACGATAGCAAACAATTCAAATTTCAGTTTACCCAGTTTCTCCTTTATCCCAATGAAAATATCAAACACATCCAAAAACCGAAATCTTTTCAAAAATAGCCAAAACCCAGAATATTTCAAGCATGGTTTAATAATAGGGCATGCAAACAATGCATGGCTTGTTGTATAAAAAAGACGTTTGCAACGGAGATACAAAAATTATAATCGATTAATTAAATTATTAATATTAAAATAAAATATCTGAATAAATATATGATTTAAATATCGAGAATAAAATACTTTTTAGTGGTAAAATTTTGGATGTCATGAACCAAGGTGAAATGTTAATATTATATTTTTTAAACAGTGTTTTTGAAACTTGACTGATTGGCCAGTTTGATTGGTTCGACCTTAACCAATCACCGTTTCGGTTCAGACCTGCTCTATAAATTTTTTTAAGGGTTACATCGTTCAGGACCGGTCAAAACTGGTTAACCGTTGAGAAGTTAAGAACCAATCAGACCGATTCACCACTTCTTTTAAGTTTTTATAATTTTTTAAATTTTATTTATAATTTAATTATTTTCTTATATTTCTTTTAAATTTTTTTTTATTTTTAGTTATATATATAAATATTGGATTTGAACTTTAGTTATACACATAAAAGAAATGAGATGAAATGTTTTATATCATATCGTTAAATAGTGATATTTTTCATGTAATAAGAGCAAACAAAATATAAAAACAACCCAAAAACATTATTTGTCTCTTAATAATCACGAGTTTGATTTTTCACGTCAACACTTTTTCGGGCAAACATGTTGCACATAGTTTGCTTAGTATGATTCACAAGACTGGTGTGATCTGAAGGTTAATGTGTTAGCTCGAGAAATTTACCTTGTAAACATCGAAAAATAATAAATGTGTTTTCCATTATCTTTAAAAAAAAACATTATCTATTAATGAGTTTAGAAATGTTAACATTGGTTAGATCCGACCAAACACATAAAATAGATAGATTGAATCGATAATATCCAAAAAACACAGTCGACTGATCTGCATGATTTAGGCTACACAATTTTTTAATATATGATGTTCATGTGATCATATGAATATCATGTATAAAAATGATATCCCATTATATAGTAGAATAAGCCGGTATGCTCCGCTAACATGAGGTGTTTTATTATCACTAATAATAATGGCACATGCTATGCGTTTGTAGACAAAAAATTTACGCATAAATTGGACAAAAAAATCAGAATTATTTAATTGAATTTTCTATACTTGTTTTAATATTTTTAAAATCAGTACAAAAGAAGAAGATTAAAAAATAAAAACAAAGCATAAAAATAGAAGTTAAATGAATTTAGTAGGAGAAAAATGTATTACGATTTGAAAAAATAGGTGGAGAAAATGACAGTTTTTTATTACTATTTTATCTTGTGAATATGTATCTTACATTGATGCTTATTAATATTTATTACTTATAATTATTGAGTAGGTCTTTCATAATATGATCTTACGGATCTTTATTCGTGAGACAGATCAATCATGTCCATATTTACAATAAAAATTAATATATTTGACATAAAAAGTAATATTTTTCGTGAATGACTTATATAGAATATTAGTTTCATAAAATTAACCAATGAGATCGTCTCACATAAGTTTTTTTTGATAATTATTTTGGTTGACCAAAAAATTTGGGGAGGTTTTTTGTTTGATATAATAGTAAAAAAAAAATTAAAAAAAGGAAAAAACAATGGTAAAATTTGAAGAGCTTGTTTTAGAACGAACCCCATGGCGTATCATTCACTCCCCTCGGGTTCATTCACTCCACGTATAGGAGTTATCGTTCGTGAAAGTTGGCGATTAAATACTGCAAAAATCTCGCGCTGACCCATTTCGAGGAGCAGATTTTGAAAAATGTACATACATATGCGCCAGTAGATAATCAATAACTTGTTAGACGGATGGCGGAGGAGGGATCGGAGAGGGACAAGGTGGGTCTAGCTTCTATGGATTCGATGGAGTCGAGGTGGGTGTATCAAGACGAGGAAGGGTTGGATAGCGATCACGAATGTGATTACGTCAACGGCCGCGAGGGTTCTCCCCAGCGGTATTCCGATGACGAGGATAATGCGGATCAGAGGTTGATTCGTACGGGCCCTATGATCGATTCGTTCGATGTTGAAGCACTAGAAATTCCCGGAGTTCATAGGAATGAATTTGAGGTATTACTCTAAAATTTTCACGAGTCTTCATCTACTATAGCTCAAAATGTGCGGAGCAGTTTCCTGGTTTTTGTCTATCGTTGTGTCTCTGTTGTTGTGTCGGTAATAAACGACCAAGGAAAATATTAAACTTGAAATAAACCCTGGCAAGAATTTAGTAAATTTATATGTCATTTAAATCGTCCAAAGGAAAAAAGTGAATGGCAATTAGGTATTGCGGATGTTGACATGAGGTATATCCAAAGTCAGAAAGATCAAATGATAGAAAATTTACGGCTGTTGAATAAAGGAAATTTGTGTCGTCGCTCAAAGCTGACCGTGCTGTCTATCACTATTAGTTCATATTCTGCTCCATTTTTTCATGACGAGCTCAGTGAATGAGAAGTAGATGGCCTAATAAATTACGAATGGAAAAGTGTATTGGTCTTAGACATTCTACAATATTTAGCAGCATAAATGGTTGTGTGGAGTTGATGTTTTTCATATATCTGATATGATGCTGCCTTAATTGGCCGCAAAATTGTTATCTCCTTGCATTTTTTTTTGAATTTTTTGCATTAAGAAGTGTTTGCTGGAAAATAAACATGGCAGCTCTGCTAGTATCAATAAAGATGTCTATGGGTGCTTGTACTTCATTTCAAAATTTCAGTCGCAGGATTTCACCATGGGCAGGAGAGTCATATTGGCCTTTCAGACACTTGGAGTTGTTTTTGGTGATGTGGGGATTAGTCCATTGTATACCTTTAGTGTGACGTTCAGCAAGGCTCCAGTCAACGGGAATGAAGATGTTCTTGGTGCATCATCCCTAGTTTTGTACATCTTAATTTTGATTCCGCTGATTAAGTACATCCTTATTGTTCTATGGGCGAATGACGATGGTGAAGGTATACAGTTTCTGAGCTTTTGCCTTTATGTATATAAACATAATCTACGTATGAACTGGACGCATGACCAAAGTTATTTTCCCAATTGGTGCAGGTGGTACATTTGCTCTGTACTCCCTGATTTGTAGACATGCCAAAGTTAGTCTCTTGCCAAACCAACTTCCATCAGATGCTCGTATATCAAGCTTTAGACTTAAGGTACCATCAGCCGAACTGGAGAGATCTCTAAAAATAAAGGAAAGACTCGAAGCTTCTCTGACACTGAAAAGGCTTCTTTTGATGTTGGTCCTGGCTGGTACATCTATGGTGATAGCTGACGGTGTTGTTACACCTGCAATGTCAGGTGCTTTTTAGCAGATCCATTTCGATATATTTTATTATTCCTGCTGGATTTCTTTGGTAGGACAAGAAAGGATCTCTTTTTAATCAAAAAAGACTTTTTTGCTTATTGAACTTGGTAAATTTATCAACAATTTTTGTGCAGTAATCTCTGCTGTTGACGGCTTAAAGATCGGAGTCTCATGGGTAAATCAAGGTGATTGATCCACTCAACTACTGGGACTCAGCTAAATCTGCAAATTATGTTATGTTGTTTTTACGTTGGTGAAAATTTGGAACTTATTATGATCTTTTTGCATGAAATGTATTCTTTTCGTGATTGAATTCCCTGGTCAACTTAAGATGATATGAGATTCGAAATACTGAGAACCACCATTTCCCCAAAAGTAAGTAGTTGAACTTAGATCATCAATACTGGCTAAACATGCTGAGCTTATCAATAACAAAATTATCAGTGTTGGCCATAGCATTCACCAAACTGCCATCATCACATCCTTCATACTTAATGGATTCTATATTGCATCGACTATTACTTCAGTTGCCTTTTTAAACGGTTATTCCATAATTTGAACAATTTGTTCATCTATAAGTGCAAATTAAGCATGCAAATTTGTAGTCTAGCTGACAACTGATTTCTGAATTGCAGATCATGTAGTGATGATCTCAGTCGCATTTCTTATAATTTTGTTCAGTGTACAGAGGTATGGAACTAGTAAAATTGGGATTGTAGTTGGTCCTGCCTTGTTCATATGGTTTTGTTCTCTTGGAGGCATTGGCATATACAACCTTGTCAAGTATGATACCAGTGTTCTGAAGGCATTTAATCCAATTCATATCTATTATTTCTTCAAGCGCAACTCAACCAAGGCTTGGTATTCCCTAGGAGGCTGTCTTCTTTGTGCAACAGGTATGTTCTCTCGGAATCAGTCGACTGTAATAAATGGCATGTTCTATGGTCTTGTCTCGCCCATTCTTTTCTCTCTCAATATATATTCTTTTAAGTTCTCACAATCACATATTTGACCCTATATTTTTTTCTTGTATTGCAGTTTGCTATGTATATTCTATATTAGTTTAGCAGTTTGCTCGAATGTGATCAGCATCACACAGTTGTGAGCATCAGAAATGACCCCGGATTTCTAATGTGGATGGTTTAAATATAAGAAGTAATATAAAATAAAAGTGATAAAGGAAAGTCTGAAGTAACTTAGAAAGAGTTTACACGTGCTTTAGTTATGTGACATTATTACTAATCTCCTCAGAGCAGCTTATATGTGCTAAATTCTCTTTTTGACTCTTTACTTTGTTCTGAAAGAGCTGTATATCAACTTTCAGTTATTAAGCTATCATATTCAGCTTATGCTCTCCTTAGAAGAACTGTCTTAGAATGTAGCCCGTATTTACATGTTTAAATAACTTGGTTTCTCAAAAATAATCAGTAATGTATCACTTTTTACTGCTCTCTATAGCTTACATATTTGTTGTTACAAAAACGCGTGTGATTAATTTCTGATTATCAGTTTTATGACTCAGGTTCTGAGGCAATGTTTGCAGATCTTTGCTATTTTTCTGTAAGATCAGTGCAGGTAAACTGCTGGAGTTTGATTCGTATCTTTATTCTCTGGGTGAATGTAGAAGATTTAATGTCTTTTTTTCTTTGGAAATTTTATTTTCTTATTCAAGTTTGTAAATATGTTTGTGGCAGCTTACTTTTATATTTCTTGTATTACCTTGCCTTCTACTGGGATACCTGGGTCAAGCTGCTTATCTGATGGAGAATCATGCTGATACAACGCAAGCCTTTTTCTCTTCTGTTCCAAGTAAGTATGATTCTTTTTTTTTTTATCAACTGTGATTATTTATGATGAAAACTTTAATTTAATGAATGTGAGACATTTCACTTGTTTAGATTTGCTTACCATGATCATAAATGTTCTCTTTCCTGCTCGATCGTTTATTGATTTTTGATACTTGATATTAATATCTGTATTTCAATGTGCTCTTGGAAGAAGTACAAGTGTGTTGATAAATAACCTCCAATAATGAAGTGCCTTAATTCAAATTCTTTGCAGGTGGAGCTTTCTGGCCTGTCTTCTTCATAGCCAACATAGCTGCATTGATTGCTAGTAGGACCATGACTACAGCTACATTTTCTTGCATCAAACAGTCCACAGCACTTGGTTGCTTTCCTCGTCTGAAAATCATTCACACCTCAAGGAAATTCATGGGCCAAATTTACATTCCGGTCATGAATTGGTTTCTGCTGGCTCTAACCCTGATTTTAGTATGCAATATCTCAAGTATTTATGAGATTGGAAATGCATATGGTTAGTCTCTTAGCTTATCGATACAGTCGAGGTTTCTTTTTACCATATTCTTTGCTGTTCTGTTCATTTGCCTTGATGTGTGGCCGATGCTTCCTCTATTGTTGATTACAATCCACAGTTCGGTCTATTTTGTAAATTTCCCCATGGTTTGTTGGTTAACTGCCAGTATGTAGAGCCTTGGGGTCCTAACTGTTCCTGATGTGATTAACATGCAAGAAAATTATAGAACAGAAATATTTTTTTAATTAAGCTGGGCCCTTATTAAATAATAGCTTCTTTTTCAAATGCTGTATAATAATTATACGCTGATTTAAAACCATTACATCATCCAAATATAATCATGTTATCCATACGTATCATATTTAAATAATTTAATGTTTGAACACTCCCCGGCAAACCAAACTAGCACTAGTAACAATAGTATACTAAAAGTTATGTGTATATGAAATGAATTTTCAAAAACTTCCTGCCTTGTCAATCTATTTGATAGCAGTGGCGCTCTTTATATCATATTGCAGTTAATTCCATCTGATAATGGAGAACTAACATGTAACGAACTTTAAATTAGTGTAATTTCACATTACCGTTGGTGATCAGTGAAAGCAAAATAGTGAATCATTTATATTATATCTGACTTTGTACTACTCTGGTATAAATAATTTTCTAAACCTTTCTATTTTATCTGACTTCATATTCCTTTTAAACACACACACACATTGTTCGGACTAGTATAAACTATTTTTATGGTACCTTATATTTCCTTATTTGACAGGCATTGCGGAACTCGGAGTCATGATGATGACTACAATCTTAGTGACTCTTGTAATGCTTCTTATATGGCAGATTAACATTTTTGTTGTTATGAGTTTTGCTATACTTTTCTTGGGGTTGGAGTTAACATTCTTTTCGTCGGTTTTATGGAGTGTGGGGGATGGTAGTTGGATCATTCTGGTATTTTCCATTGTAATATTTTTTATAATGTACATTTGGAACTATGGGAGTAAGCTTAAGTATGAAACCGAGGTAAAGCAAAAGATGTCGATGGATTTATTGCGGGACCTAGGTCCCAACCTTGGAACTGTCAGAGCTCCTGGCATTGGGCTGCTTTATAATGAACTAGCAAAGGGTGTACCGGCTATATTTGGACGTTTCCTTACCGCTCTTCCTGCTGTGCATTCGATGATCATATTTGTCTGTATAAAGTATGTTCCTGTGTCTGTTGTGCTTCAGAATGAAAGGTTTCTGTTTAGGCGAGTCTGCCTTAAAAGCTACCACATGTTTCGTTGCATTGCCAGGTACCATTTCTCCTGCAGTTGTACCATATGTTGCATATACTAAATCTCATATTGACTGGAGTAGGTAAAGATAATTTGCATCCATTTATATAATCTATATGACAAGTGAGATAGGCCGTTGCAATGGTTGATTCTGCATATATTTAAATATCTTTGACAGTTTGATTGTACTAAGACGTAGGAAGAGCATCTTTTTATTTTTTCAGTCAGGATTTCACATTTCCAGAGTTTATGATATTCTATTTTTGGCTTGACGGAGGTACTTGTGTCTTCTCTAAGTTGTAACCCTTCTGTATGCTTTTCACGTGGGGTCTTCTTGTGTAACTTCTAGGTGATTACCATAAACTATTGGGTGCTGCAATACAAAAATGTTATATGACGATACACCATCATATATGTACATCCCGTCACATTATTCATAGGACAAAAGCATCTAAAAAGAGGAATGTTGTCTACATCGATTTAAGATGTTAACATAGCAGAAGCTGGCCAGCCTGTAGATGTGATGGGTGGATTTCATATTTTGACAGATATGGTTACAAGGATGTTCACAAAGAAAACCACCAGACCTTTGAGCAGTTGCTGATCGAGAGTCTTGAGAAGTTCATTCGGCGGGAAGCTCAAGAAAGGTCATTGGAGAGTGACGGTGACAACGACTCAGATTCTGAGGAAGAGCGTTCTTTCTCAAGAATTTTAATAGCCCCCAACGGTAGTGTTTATTCACTTGGTGCCCCATTATTGGCCGAATTCAAGGATGCCAACAAGTTCATCTCCGAATCAAGCATATCAGAAGAGTCTAAGCAAGAGCCGTCTACCGATGAAATTGCTATAGACCCAGAGCAAAGTCTTGAGAAAGAGCTTTCTTTCGTACGCAAAGCCAAGGAAAGCGGGTTCGTGTATCTTCTTGGTCATGGAAATATCAGGGCAAGGAAAGATTCCTGGTTTATCAAAAAGCTTATCATCAACTATTTCTATGCTTTCTTAAGAAAGAACTCTCGGAGGGAAACAGCGAATTTGAGCGTTCCTCACTCACATCTGATACAAGTAGGCATGACGTATATGGTATGAAGTAAAACTATAATCGAACCTGCACTCTATAAATACAACATGCTGACATATTCAGCTGTCGGTTTTTTATGATCAGGTTTCAACTCATTTCGAAACTCATTAACGGACAAATTTGCAAGATTTTGTAGCTTTTGATATGCTCCTGTTTTGGTCATCGTGGTTATGTAATTATTATTTTTGAATGGAATATATCAAATTAATCGTTTGATGGTCGCTGTGTGAAAAAATTCACTAGGAGCATATGTTTTCTACTCTTGTGAACTTCGTGGAGCGAATTTTGGATATAGTGTGAGAGCCCAAAAATTGAAATACGACTGGAATTGGTGTTAAAATTAAAAAGAAAATTATATAGGTCTGTCGTAAAGATATCATTGACGTTAGCGAATAAAAGTTAAAGTTGCTAACATGTGAAGAAAGGCTCGGTGACCTTTTCCATCTGTGTGGAATATGGAATTCGAAACAGTCGACTCAGAGTTGTTTTCGTAATCAAATTTATTATTATTTTATCAATCTAAAAAATATTATTATTTATTTTCGAATTGATTTAAAAATTTGAGCTTAGGAGTTCGAGTTGAAAAAAATTGCCATCAATCAACTCAATTTGGTTTGTGCAAACAACCAGGCCTTTATATTATGGAATCAATTCTTAACCTAAATGGGAGAGCTAATAGATAATGACGGATAAAATAGTTTCAACCAGAATCCAAGAAGCTTGTAAAATAATGTGATAATTTAAAACTCATATTGAAAGAAAAAATTTCAGGGAAAGAGGATGTTTATTTCGTTGGTGTTCTCAAAATACCACATATTTTAATCTTAGACAAAAAAAAAAAATTTCGTAAGAGATCCAGGGACCCCTCTAAAAACCATTTTTCACCAGACAATTTGGACTAGAACTAGGAATCATCGAATCAAGGCCACCACCCTACGATATTTCTCAAATCAATGTACTGAGAAAAAAATCACCCCCTAGCAATAATTGTCTCTACATGCTAAACGATCAAAGCATTATATAGAATAAAAGATTTGACTTATAACATTACCAGCATTATATAGAATAAAAAATTTGACTTGTAACGTTACCATCCGCCATAGCTCTTGATAAAATGATAAAATCTCGATTTTGCACCATATTTCTACAAATTAAGAGCACGAGAACATGCAGCAAGCACCAAAAATTAAAATGCACATGCAAAATATATGATATAAAATGATACGCAAGTTTTCTTCTTCATAACCCAACAACAGTCCGTCACAAATATGGAGCTTATAGAAAAGGCATTGGACGAGAGTGTGAGAGACTTTGTGCATAAAAATACGAGTCTATGACAGATACATTAACTCCTAATGCAATACACGGGGTGATCCGCACAACTTAGCAAGCCACACATACAAAAACTGAGAAGGGCCTTTTTTCGACACAAGATTAACTGCAGTTCTCCAACAAGACTGGAAATCATTCCCCAGAATATGTGGCACTGCAATAAAGAACAACAACTGCAAATCATTGATATGGCCTTGAAAAGTGATAACGGACGGATTTCTTGGAAGGTTATCAGAAAAAGCACATGGAAAGTCTTATAATGTATTTAAGAAGAAATTACAAATTGTGATAGTTTGGGACGTGAGAAATCTTCATCGTTTGTATGAAGAACGGAAAAACATAAGATGCACTACATGAAAGTGAACCAACTTATAAGAATATGAAAAGACACAGACAATTAAACCTGAAAAAAAAAATTGGTCATGCCATCAGTTCCAACATCTCACAGAATTCCATCAAATTTTAAGCAAGGACAACCCATCTTGCAACATTAGCAACTTCACTCAACTACCCATGTAGTCTATTTCTACGTAATCTTTTACCTTTTACACCAAATGGGAACAATTACCTTTTGACTTCGAGAGCAGAAGCTGATAAGTCAGTAATACCAGAATCAGAAACCATGAGGATTCATGGAGAGACCACCATCTAAGTGCCCAGAGATTTTATCCTTGCAAGTTGGACACATATAGCCAATGGATTCTGATGGAGCTTCTGATTCAACACTGTCAAGTTTGAACTCTGCTCTGCACCATACACACACAGTTGTCAGCTGATTTACATCTAGTGCATTAAACGTAACGTCCTCCGAACCAAACGTAACTGAGGAATTAAACCCATCAACAATCCCAGCCATATTTCCTAAGTTCATGGAGCTTCCGGACAAAGATTGCAACTCTTCTCCATTCATAAAACCGTACTTAAAGGGTTCCAGGTCATCAAACCTCAGCTCCTCAAATTCTGTAGCATTCCCAAGCTTCTGACCAACCAAAGAAAATTCATGTTCTACCTGCAGTTATTGCATTTTAAATAGAACTTATTAGCACAATGCCAGATCAATTAAGCAGGAAAAAAGTGCTACACTTGTATGATGAGACAAGAAAATGGATGATTTTGCTTAATCCCGGAAATGATATTTTGAGTGCATGTACAGAGTTGAGCTTACTGGCATTTAGAGAGTCACAACAAATAGGATGCATTTTTTATAATTGACAAGACAAATATAATAAGATACCAGTTTCCAAATAGTAGAGAGATTTTCAGCACCTGTAATCTTGGAGCAGCGAAAATAAAGTTTGTCAAAAAATTTTAATCACGCAAACAAGATCAAGAAGTGTTACGTTTTCTTAATTCTAATAATGAATTTGATTTCAAGCACTTCCATCATCACAAATCATGGACATGACAAAGCGTGAGATTGTTCCCCTTCCAAGCATCTCAACTACACATTATTTATTGGCTAACTAGCTGCCAAAAGAAAGTAGTGGACACCAGTCTACCAGACTTAATATCAATTTTATGTATGCGACAATTGAGTCCAGGTACCTATGAAATTATTACCCCCACCCAACGAAAACAAAAGAAAAATTATAAGCTAATTATTCACCTTATTTGACATAGAGTCCAAGGAAGGGAAGAACTGAAATGATTGAGTCAAGGGCACAGAAGCACTTGCACTTGGAAAACCAATTTCTCCAACAGTTAATCCATGAGCATCTTCTAGATGACCATTACTTGGATTTGAACATGCATTACCAAAATTCATCTCCAAATTTCTGTTTCCATATTTATCAATGTCATGTGACCCAATATATTCCGAGTCATTTACGCACTTGTCATCAATTTTAATGTCCATATTTGAAGTGTAATCATTGATCACCATACTATCGGTATCCATCATGGATATGCTACCATGTGCATTCAAGTCTATGTAAGCAGATCTGTCAACCTTATTTTCTTCCTGTACTACAGGAGCTGAAAACAAATTTAATTCATGACTACCACAGGCAACTGGAGTTTCTTCCAAGTTAAATGCGACAGGAGGAAGATCTTTTGTGGTTTGTTCACAAGTTTCAACTTTTGGGATTTCATATATTGAACTTTGGGCTATTTCAATTAAAGCCTCCATTTTTGATGTCCTTGGAAGCAATGCCTCCTGCGATGAAGATTTTTCATTCTTCTGGATGCTTGGAGGAGAAGTTATTTCACTGGAATTTTTCCCAGAATTCCTCACATGGACGCCAACATGGCCATTATAACTTCGTCTTTCTTCAAAAACCTTGTGACAGAACTGACATTCATATTTCCCATCTTTGATGATCACTCCTTCCCCAACAGGAGTCCCAATTCTGCACCTTTTCGTTGTCTTTTGGTGGAATGCAAACAGATGCTGCAAGTACACATTCTTCTCATCAAAAGTCAACTTGCATTTGGCACATTCAATTATGTCCTGAACTTGAACTTCAGGAAGGTTTTCTATGCTCTTTGAGCATTCATTATTCTCATGTGCACCAGATGAGGCTCTATCCAAAGTAGAATGCGGTGGCACGTCATGACATGTAGCACCCTTTTTGACAGCAGAATGTACATTCTGTTGCATACCAAATTAGTTTCATTTCACAAATTAAGAAAGAAGATGATAAACACCAAGTGCTTACCTGTGCAGTTGACTTGACAGATGCCTGCTGAATGCTAAAAGTCTTCTGATCCCTTGAACGATCTGCATCACTACTCCCAAAATAGGATTTCAGAAAGGATGCAGCCTCCTGGCATGAAAAAAATTGTTGTCCAGTAGGGCTGTGGTTTTTTTTTTTGGGGAAGAGCAGATAAACGGGTTAAAACTAGTAATAATTTAAGAAAACAAGGAATCAAAGAAAAAAAGGAAAATATGAATACAAGGGGTGAAAAAGGGAACTGTTTGCCAGACAACAAGGTAACTGCCTAACTGGTTTTCAAGAAGTGTATTCAGCTTTAGCCTAATCACAGCAGTAACAAATCTGAACAATCAATCACTAATTCACATTTCCTAACCATTGTGCATTGATATCCAGAAACAAACTAATATCACAAATCCCAGTAGCCGCATTGGCAACAAATTGAAAGAAACGTTCCTAGAGCTGAGCTGTAATAGTAAACAATATCAGGTTTATTATCTGGCATTGCAACCAGAGTTAGATATTTGTCAGAGGGGAAAAAACCTAACAGATACAAATGTAGGATACCTGAAGAATATAAACTCTTGACCATGGAATAACCAGAAGGCTCAACACTCCTAATATAAATTTTAGAAACATTAGGGAAAGATACAAAATGACTAGCTAGACATGTATTATTTCTCTTCTCAAAAGCGGGGCCGGCTATTAATCAGATTCCACTAATGAAAATTCCTATAGGTCAGAAAATAAAAATAAAACTATTGCAACATCGAGGTCATTTATTTGTTCTTAGAGCATACATCAAATGCAATTCAAGAACTTCCAAATATACTGGATGTTTAGAAGGCAATGAACTCATTAGGACAGCCAGAAGGTAAGGGCAGAGCTCTATGTTGTATTGAAAGCTATCTCAATTGTTCCACATATGTAAAATTGGTAGATTTTATACTGAGAAAGAGAAGCTCTTCGTATTATATATTCATGAGTAAGGTGGGAAATAAAAACAAACCCACCAGGAACCGGCAGAACTACAGTTAACACCGAAAGGCATTACAAAGTAACATTGTCACATATTCACCTGAAAAAATCAAGAAAACGAAGAAACTTGCTAAGTTATACACAATGAACAACAATGCTTCAAATGTGTATTTTCTATACTGTCGCACAAACCAAAAATGTCCATCTCTCGATATATATGCACTGCACAGTAAACTTCGATGTGCGTTAAATCCATTAACTCCCAATTCCAGCATCAAACATACGTGCTACACATTGATCCATTCATTGGTTACAGAGCCTCAAGTGCAAACAGTGGAGCTTTTGTGCTTACTACCCTTGGAAGAGACTGTTAATCTCTTCACAGCCTAAATATATCATGTCCGGGGCATTGCACAGTGCCATTTTCCTTGTTCATCGAAAATTTGTTCATTAGCAAACCATCCTTTTGGTTTAGAAATCCTAGCATCAAATTCTTTTTTATCCAACATCCACCTGAATGATGATAAACAAAAGTTCCTTTCTTATTCATCAATTGCTCCGGATTTGATCTTTCAATTTTGTCAACTCATATATATCATTTTAGATAAATACATTGATCACTTAGTCAGTGGTAGTAGGCTCGTGAACACTACAGCGACAAAATAGCGCAGAGAATCTGATAAATATAATCATGAAAGTAAACATAGATTTTCTAACGTTATGAAAAATATTGGGAAAAAAACGCGAAATTCTGCAACCTTATGCATCTTCGGCAATAGATGGAGGGGCGGAAATCTCGCCTCCTGATTCCAAGCAAGAGCTTCCAGTCAATGGGCAATGCATCTCCAAACATACCTGCATCAACATACTTCCTCTTCTTTCTAGTGCTACACCATTGCCCCTCCAAACTCCACAAAAACCCTAAAACATCCTCCTCGGTTACCAATCCCGCAGTCCTGCTCCTCAATTCTTGGGCGAACAATTCGTCACCATTCTTCTCCAGTTCGTCCAAATTCACCAGGTCTCCCTTACTATTCACTTTTTGCAGCTCACCACCAATGCCACTCTCCAAGAAACCTTTTCTGTTCAAATTCTTGTTTTTTATCGCCCTTTTTCGCTTCTTCTCCGCTGCATGGAGTTTGATCTTCAGATTTTCTTGTAATCCTTGAAAACGTGATTGCTGGGAGTCCTGCGTCACCGACAGCATCGCCTCCGCCTGCGGAGGAGGAGCCGGAGGCGGAGCAGGTGGGGGAGGATTGTGGTTGCCATTCACAAAGTGCTTCAGGTAGTGGGTTATGGAGTGGTTCACGGGGTCGGAGGAGGGGTGGGGATCGCGGGGTGGTTTAAGGGATGGGTGTGGGCCGGGGAGTCGGAAGTGAGAACGGTGCAGGAGGCGCGAGTAGGTCTGTCGGCGGCTGCCGGCGGACTCGTTGAAGAGCGAGCGATCGAGTTGGGGAGAAACAACATCGTCCGTACTGCTTAGGTCGAAGAAGGAAGCGGAGCAAAGAGAGAGAGCTTGCAGTTCCAATTGGGAGAGCCTTGAGACGTCTATGCACTTCAAAGCTTCCACCTTTACACTAGCATCCCCGCCGGAGGTTGAGTACCGTGGAGGTGGCGGTGGTTCGGCTGAGGCAACAGTAGCCATTTATCGGCCGGCGTTAACAGTGAAAACCATTCACAGTAAAGGAAAATGGAGGAACCACTTCGTAGGATCACTGGATTCCTCAAACGACACCGTATTTAAAGTATGATCATAATTGATGATTCATATTTGATAATTGATAATAATTAATTATATAAAATAATTTCATAAAACATTATTATTTTCCATTTTCCCCAAAAATATACCATATATAAGTATATAACTAATAAATTTGTGATAAAATTAATTGTTTTAAATCAAGTTAAAAAAGGTTATTAGTTAATGGGAAAAAAGATGAAGGAATTTGATATTTTGGATTACTTGAATGAAAAATAAAACAACAATTATTAGTTTTTTGTTTTTATTAAAACATTTGTCATTTTATAGAACGTGATTATCGGCCAAATAAAATCTGTGTATTTTAATCTATGATTTTTTTTAATTTAAAAAATGCTTATTATTTGCAATATGTATTCAAAAATGTCATTTGGCCTATCGAAAAATATGTAAATTAGCTTGCAAAGTGCAAAAAATGTACTCATGCCAAGGATTTTTTGGCCTAATGGGAATTGTGAGACCCAAAAATGATGTGGTTTTAAGCTCAAATTCAATTATTTTAGTTAGATTAGATTTAAAAAAAAATTCGTCTCTGATTGTATATAAGAAAATTATATATTATTTTTTTAAAAGACAAAAAACAAGGGTAATATTACTTTGTTCTTAAAAATAACAGATACAATTCATTTCGACTTTGATTGTATATAAGAAAATTGTACACTTTTTTTTGAAGACAAAAAAGTAAGAGTAATATTATTTTGTTCATGAAAATAACAAATGCAATTTGTAGTCTTGAATCTTTAACAATCAAAGCCCAAGGTTTTGCCTTGAAAAACACCTACTCAGTGTCAAGTCTTTTGTTATCTTGGTTTGTTTATATGTTCTACCCCTCGTTTGTCTGAAATTTGTCCAAATTCTTTGAATCCCAACTGGGGTAATATTGTAACAATAAGCTTTCTTTCTTTTTTCTTCTTCTTGATTTCTTGAGACGAATTATCGCCGTAAGACAAAAACCATGGCTTTCAAAGTTTCACTCAGCTCGTCGGCGGCTAGATACGGCAGTCTTCCATACTTGGACTTCCACAGTCATCTATTTAATCTGACGCCAAAGTTTATCAGCCGTTTTTGTTCTAATGTCCGGACAACTGGTGGGAGTTTTGTGAAGCATGATTTTGGTAATTCTGTTAAAGTTCTGTGGAGTTATGGCCGTGGCGGCTTTAACGCTGGAGACGGCGGTTATCGTCCATCAGCTACGCCTGCATTTGTTAGTCTTGCTTCCAATAATGGGGTCTTCTCTCCTTCTGGTACAATAATGATCTTTGCTTTTAGTCTTGTATTTTTTTTCCCGTGTGTGTATTTACATGGTTCTCTAATAATGCTGTTGAGGATTTTTTGTATTGCTGTGAGGAATTTTATGTTATTGGTTAAAATATGGATCGAAAATATGATAAATAAAATATTTTTTCATGTTATGCAGATATGTTTGTTTTTCCAAGAAATTAAGTATAACCCTCCCAAAACAAGATCATCTCATCAATTGTGTAAACTCGTTTTGAAAAACGAGTACTAATTTTAGTTCATTGTAACATATATGCAACACGTATTTTTGTTTTCGTTGTGGTTGCTGCCACGCATATTTTGAAAATCTGGAACTACAAGCAAGTTGAAGGGAAACAAATTTCAATTGGTCTCATGGAGTTGCTCAGTTTAAGTAAGATATGGAGAGGCACGAGACCTCTTTGTTTTCTCTATGAAGATAAATAAGACCAATTATTAGATATTGTTCATAAATCTCATACCCAGTGCCCAAAGATTCACACTGAACTTTCATGGGAGTTTCTATCTAAGAAATAATATGTTGATCTCTAAATCGATTCGTTTATGCTGATGAACACCAATGACATCGTAGGAATTATGAAAAATATTTACAGTTTTGATTTTTATCTGCCATGAGAAACAAACTGCACTTAGCGTGCTACATGGACGTTGGGCGATTTGACCATCTTTGTTGGTAGCCTGTTAATTTTTAATGGATAAACAAGAGTACTGATTTTGTATACATATGTTTTTGGTTAACGCATGCTATTTGCCATTGGCATTGCAGAGGAAAGAGTGGTTGTGTTGGTTATCGGAGGAGGTGGCAGGGAGCACTCACTTTGTTATGCCCTGAAACGTTCTCCGTTCTGTGATGCTGTGTTTTGTGCACCTGGGAATGCCGGAATATCTAATTCGGGTGATGCAACTTGTATAGATGACCTTGATATCTCTTCCAGCTCATCAGTGATTGCCTTTTGCCGTGAATGGGGAGTTGGATTGGTTGTGGTGGGACCAGAGGCGCCTCTTGTTTCTGGTCTTGCTAATGATCTTGTTAAAGCTGGTATTCCTACCTTCGGCCCCTCTTCCGAGGCTGCTGCCTTAGAAGGGTCGAAAGACTTCATGAAACGTTTATGTGACAAATATGCAATTCCAACTGCCAAGGTATTAAAATCCATAAGGATGTGGAGTCTAATCTTTTGCATCAAACAGTGTTTATGGCTTATAAATTAATTTATATGATATATTTTCTCATACATCTAAATTGTGAAATATAATTACTCAGTTTGCAAAGCTTTGATAAGTCATACCCCTGACTTGGGCATTGAGCCTAGGCTAAAGGCCAAATGTGTGCCTTTAATAACTATGCTTAATTTTTTGCTACCTATTGTGCTCTTACCCTATCTGCTGTGATTTTGCAGTATCAAACTTTTACAGATCCGTCGGCTGCAAAAGAATATATAAAAAATGAAGGTGCCCCCATTGTTGTAAAAGCAGATGGCTTAGCGGCAGGAAAAGGAGTTATTATTGCGATGACATTAGAGGAAGCATTTGAAGCCGTCGACCTGATGCTTGTGAAAAACGTTTTTGGATCTGCTGGTTATCGTGTCATTATTGAAGAGTATCTGGAAGGAGAAGAAGCATCGTTCTTTGCTATAGTAGATGGAGAAAATGCCATACCTTTAGAATCTGCTCAGGATCATAAACGAGTTGGTGTTGGGGACACCGGGCCTAATACTGGTGGAATGGGTGCATACTCTCCAGCCCCTATCTTAACAAAAGAACTCGAATCTGTTGTTATGAAATCTATAATTCTTCCTACGGTGAAGGGAATGGCTGCAGAAGGCTGCAAATTTGTGGGTGTTCTATATGCCGGGCTTATGATCGAGAAGAAGTCTGGATTACCGAAGCTGATCGAATATAATGTTCGGTTTGGAGATCCGGAGTGCCAGGTTAGTCCTGGTTGGATTCTTTTTGGATGTCCTCTGATTTAAGTTACTCCAACTCTATGGAAATTATATGTGAAATGACTTGTGCTTTTTGTGTGCCCAATAATCACTGGAAATTGTTTGAAGATCTTGAAAAAAGTGTGTGTGAATAAATCGCCGGCCATGTGGCCTCTTACGTTGGTTTAGGGAGACATGACTGCTTGTGTGGCTTGTTAAGGAATTTGATTTCCTTGCCCTGGTTTCCTGAGTTGGTATTGGTTTGAGCTTGTCATTTACATTATGATTTCTCACTCTATAGTTTTTATTCCTTACGTTGTTTTTTGTCTTCGAGGATTCTATATTTTGTGAAATCATTTCATTTCGTTGTTGCGTGATTTAAAAATTTGATTGTTGATGGAACCATTAGAAAGCTTTTCTTTGTATACAGTTTCCTAATTGCCTAAGCTATCAAGTCCTTTTTTCTCCTAATGATTCACACTTCCATCAAATTTACCAAGATATCTCACTTCTGGCCCTTTCATGATTTGCAGGTACTGATGGTTCGTTTAGAGTCTGATCTGATACAAGTTCTACTTGCAGCTTGCAGTGGAAAGCTAAGTGGCTTATCCCTCGAATGGTCCCCTGGCTCAGCCATGGTTGTGGTCATGGCAAGTGAAGGGTATCCTGGAAGCTACAAAAAGGGGACAGTAATCCGAAACCTCGAAGAAGCAGAACAAGTAGCCTCAGCTGTCAAAGTTTTCCATGCTGGTACTGCTTTCGACTCCAATGGCAACTTCATTTCCACAGGTGGGCGTGTTCTTGGTGTCACTGCTAAAGGGATCGATCTCAACGAGGCACGGGATTTAGCGTACCAAGCCGTCGAGCAAATTAACTGGCCAGAAGGGTTCTACAGGCGAGATATTGGATGGCGAGCTCTGCCTAGAAAGCAATATGTGACAGAAACTTGAAAACTACTTTACTGTCACGACACAAAATTTTGTGAGAGATTGGCCAACAATTTTTTTCCTCAAAATCAGAAGGTATTGAATATTGATGAGGTGAGTTCTACATTGAAGATCCACAGTCGTTCCGATTTAAAGATATGAAGGATCTGCTTCAAGTGATGCTAAATTTTCTTGCTTGACATTTGGTAGCTACACAGACGTTCGAACGATTTCTTTTGTTTGGTTACTTTTTGTTTGTAACATAAGATTGGAATAATCCTTCAGCGTGAAAGAAATGTTGTAGAGACTATAACGTGTTGTCGGTTCATATGTCTAAATAATGACTTACCTCATGTTATATGTAGACAAGGGACCGAGAGGCATGCGTTTCCTGTGTGTGATGCGTTGTAAATTATCCTACTGCTGAATTCTGTCTACAAATATGCATATTTGACCAGTATACTCCCGTCACAAAAAAAAAAAAAAAAAAAAAAAAAAAAAAAAAAAAAAAAAAAAAAA
>NC_133322.1:3026923-3067888 GCF_012295235.1 Primulina huaijiensis
AAAAAAAAAAGAAAAAAAGAAAAAAAGAAAAGAAAAGAAAAAGAAAACAGTTCGTATCATAACATTTGTAATGATTCATTATAATTTGTGGGTCCGTAGTAACTCAGTGTCAAGCGTATTAATATGTATGTTTATATATTTTTTACTTCAAATTTTCAAAATAAAAATCCTGCAGGTATTACATTTAATTCCAAATTTTGATCATTACTACAGTTACCATCTAAACATATTGTGCATCAGAGCTGCTCTTCCAATACAATTTGTTGCAAAGAAATTGGGTGCTAGCACATATATTTGAACCAAGTACTGTTTCAACTGCTACACATTACCAATCTCCTATACATTATCTTTTACTTCTTCTATGCGAAATGCTTTAAACTAGTAACCTTATTCCTTCTCTTCGCATAATTGCTTCTATTCTCGACAAATCCACAACATCGTCTGTTTAGCTACACTTACAACCAATCGACATGCTTGGTTGAGACATTTGTATTCTTTGTCTTCACCAACATATCCCAATCGCATATGCCACATCTTGGTGATTTCGGAATCCTTATCTTCCTCAGAGACTGCTGTCGTCGTTGATCCAGTAGTTGTACTATCTTGATAATAGTACAAGTTATTCTTTCGGACGCTTGTATACCAACAATGAAACCTTTAGATTCTAATAATCCCAGAGATATAAGAATTTTTTTCACATTTGGAACGTAACGAACATCTGTGAGAGCTCTAGTTGAACCATCTTGATTCTTCAAACGGATTGAACCAATCCTGTTCAATCCCTAATATGTTGCATGGATTAACATTTCCCACGTAAACAAATCCATCATATAGTTCTTGAAAATTCAAGAACCATTCCTTGTTGGGAGACATATGAAAGGTACAAGCAGAGTAAAAAATCCATTCATTGGCAAGAAACGTCGCAGACGAAATAATCAATGCAAAATCTGAGTCGTCATTCTCACCCTCAGATACACAGGCATCTGATACAGCTTTTCCTTTATGTTGTAATATAGGACAGTCTTTTTTCCAAAGGTCTTTTCCGTGACAAAAGCACATTCATCTTTATCAAGCCTTCCATTTGAGCGAAATCTTCCTCCTATTTTCTTCTGGTTTTCTGGACGTTCTTTTACTTCAGTGCCTCTGATGTTGCATATTTGCTCTCTTTTTTTTCTTTTATCCTTCTTTCTAATTTCATGATTGTACAAAGCAGTCAAACTTCATCGAACGATACCTTATCCTTTCCAACGAATAACGTTGTGATAAGATGATCATGCTCATCAGGAAGGGAGGCCAACAACATTAAGGCTAAATCTTCATCTTTGAAAGTTTCATCCAGATTTATCAAATCTGCTATTAACTGATTAAAAACCGTGATGTGATCATTTATGGAGGTACCTGGATGATAATCAAATCGAAACTTCTTTTTCAAATAAAGACGATTCTATCCATTTTTCTTCATGAATTTGGCCTCCAATGCCTTCCATAGCTTACTTGTAGATGTCTCTTTCATGAATGCATGCCACTGTTCTCTTGACAGACACAGACGAATTGTACCGCAAGCCAAGCGGTTGATATTTTTCCACTCGGATTCATTTGCACCATCTGGTTTCTTTTCTTCAATGGCGATGTCAAATCCTTGCTGGAAAAGAACATCTAGCACCTCGCCTTGCCACATACCAAAATGACTAGTTCCATCGAACTTCTCTGCCTCAAATCTTGCGTTTGTCAAAGTTGTCCTCCCCAGTATGGATGAAAGAAGCTTCTGACTGCATTTGGGCATATTTTTCTCCCATCATTTCTTCAAATTACAATATTCAATGGCAGGAACCTCAAGCTAGGACGAACCTTTGGCTCTGATAACACTTGTTGGGAAATACATCTTGTATCCGTGAAAATAAATCCCACAAATGCTATTGAATATTGTAACAACAAAAAGATGAATACCAAAAATTTACGAGGTTCGGTAAAATTATACCTACGTCCTCGAGCAATTTTGATCACTTCACTTGTATCAAAGAGAGAACACAAACTTGGGTAAATTCATAAATTACCCACAAGTCAAGATGTCAAAAATACAAATTCTATCAACCTCGCAAAATTACATAGTACCTAATGTTCTCTTATGATCGATACATTTCCTTCACAAAACCATCTTTATTTATAGATGAAAATGCAATATGAACACAATAAAATTTCAACTTACCAACCATTGAAAGCTTAATTAATGTGACAATGTCTCCACACTGTTTATACATCGATACCAACCAAATTAAAAAACACATGTTTTTCTGATTTTTCAAAGAAAACAAATGCCGACAAAGAGCCACATCCCAACAAAGACTAAGAGGGGTGCTCCTCCAAGGCTCCAACCGTAATCCGATTGACTTCCATTTACGCCTCGTCTGTGAAATGCAAGCAGAACAACGAAAGACGAGCAAAAGTTGATCCAATGAATTCAGTACCACTAAACACACAGGGACAGGGACAGGGACATTCTTGATGATTTCTTTTCTTTGATCACTATTTATTTGCAACTTGAGATTGGACTCATCCTTCGGGATAAAGAAATTTTCTTGCTTAATGCGTAGCAAGAAGTTATCCTACTGTCACGATGATGGGAGTTCTCTCCGAGGTAATATTATAACAGAGCCTATCTTGTAAGAATAGAGAGATTTATTTTGATGTCTCTCATCTTTTATCTTATTCTTTCTCACTTTTAATATTATCAAATATAAAAATAATTATATTATTTATATTTATCATTTTATGACACAAACCAAATGATATGTAACATATTTTCATTTTTCTGCGTACATCTAACATATTAAGATTTCTTTTACAAAGTTATTCCGTGTAAATAACTGTGTGTTAAAATCTATCTTTTTTATGAGTTTTCTTGTAATCACAGAGATTTTTTCTATATAAAAAAAAATCTTTAATCATGCACGTAAATTTTCTGACATACCACTTTGCTCTTTCTCTACATGGCTTAATCATTTTTTTCCTTACAATTCCGCTGTTACTCCCTTTGATCCTAGTTGAACTCGACATCCAACAATCACAAATTGAATAGAACCACCCCGAGCACGCCCAAACCGCCTATCGCAAAGAAAACAAACATTAGATGGAACTGTGTGGAGATCAAGAACTAAATCAAATGAACGAAAAACAATGATGAAAAAAAGAATGGAAAACAAAGGATTGTGAAAATGATAAACGCATACGACCGAGGAAGCTCCCAATAAATACCCTACTTAGGCTCAAAGAAATTAGAGAGGCAAACAGTAAAAAAGTAGAACGAGGTTCTTTGATCCGTATACATATAGTAACATCATTGCAAAAAAAAAATATATCATAAATAATGCTAATCTTTCCAGGTTGGCCTTCTGGGAGCGACCATAAAGAATGAGAGATGGTAAGATTATTATCGCCCAGAAGAATCACTGAGTTCTTCTAGTGCTCGAGAAACATTCACCAAAAAAAAAAAGTTCTCCAAGCACCACATCGACTGGAGGTTGATCTTCGATGCAGTTGACATTAATCTTACCCTTTCCCATTTGAAACTCTCATTCCAAATTATTGTCATCTCAGCATCAGCAAATATGCTTGCAATCCCTGCGCAGACTTGGTATTGCCAGCATATAACGCAGAAATGGCATAGGAGTTATACTACAGCACGTCTAGTCAAGATAATAGTAAAGGAGAGATTTGAAATCCCATGAAAACTCTCTTCGGTAAGAATCACAGCACGAGGTGGAAGTAGATCAGATGGTAACAATGAAGACCCAAGCACATCACGAATGTATTGTTCCTGGGATTTTAGTATTTCTTGAAAAACTGTTTTATCATTGTCCAGTGATTTAAAGAAGACATCTACCATGTCAGTAGGTTCAAGGGAAACTTTCTTTCGCAGCTTTTGAACGCGATTTACAACTTCTCGAGCAACTCCAGCCTCGAACAACGAATCGTCCCCACGCAAGTCCAATATAACCAAAACATCACCATCACCAGCTGCATCCATTTCCTCTTCTTTCACATTATCAGGATACTTGAACTTCCTAGTTATCTTGATATCACTAAGCTTCAAGACGTGTGTGGCAATAGTAACCTCTCCTGCTTTCTCCAAAACTAAGATATTTTCAGTTGACATCGCCTTCACCTCTTTAGCAACAATTCCCATCGATTTTCCTAGCCTTTTTCCTAACACGCTAAAATCAGGTTCCGCACACAAGGAAGCATACTTCAAAGTGTCGTTGCATGGGACCAAAGACTTCACATTAAGTTCTTCAAGAACATATTCTCTTAGTTTGCCAGTAATATCATCAAGAAATTCTGTATCAGGATGCACAATCACCATCTCCCTCAGCGGTGTTTTAAGAGGTTTGTTGTGACGCTCACGAATGTTGCGTGCAAGATCTATTATTGTCATCATCCGATTGACGCTTTCTTCAATAAGATCCACTCTTTTGCCTTCTACTTCTGGAAATTTGCAATAGTGAATGCTATCTTCTGATCCATTGGTAACTTTCCTCAAGTTCTGATACAGAACTTCAGTAAAGAATGGTGTGAATGGAGCCATTGATTTACATGCAGTTAGAAGTACATGATAAAGAGTAGAAAGAGCAGTTCTGCAATCCTGTTCTCCTGTGCGACCTTTCAGTCTTTTTCGATTAAATCGCACATAAATATTTGTCAAGTTGTCCAAAAACTTAAGTAGATAAGGAACAACGGTGTAAAGCCTATAAGCATCCATTTCTTGCCGCACAAAGTGAACCAAACTATGCGTAGCTGAGTTAATCCATTGGTCGAGTGCATTGGATGACTGCTGAAGAATTTGTTTGTCAATGGGTGCAAATGGTGCAAGTCCTTCAACTTCAAGTCTTTTCGCATTTTGCAGAAGGAACCTATAGGCATTATACCATGGCAAGAAAACATCTTTTACCACTCCATAAACTCCATCCTTTTTAAAGCGCAAAGGTTCGGCACGAACAACTGGGGAGTTAATAACGTACAGTCTTAATGCATCAGCTCCATAATCATTTATCACTTCTGATGGTGGAGGATAATTCTTCAATCTCTTACTCATCTTCTTCCCATCCTCAGCCAGTACAAGCCCATTACAAATGAGATTTCTGAAAGCTGGTTTTCCAAAAAGTGCAGTCGACAAAACCATGAGAGTATAGAACCATCCACGAGTTTGATCCAGCCCCTCAGCCACGAAATGTCCAGGGAAATTGTTCTCAAACAATTCAACATTTTCAAATGGATAATGGATATAAGCATAAGGCATGGATCCGCTCTCAAACCAGCAATCAAACACATCCTCGACTCGTCGAAGGACGCCAAATTCAGTTCCTCGACTTGAAGGGATAGTGATATGGTCAATTTTATGACGATGCAAGTCTGTCACCTTAGCACCAGAAAGTTTTTCAAGTTTTTCAATGGAATCCATGACCACAATCTCCTCACCATTGTCACTAATCCATATAGGGAGTGGAGTACCCCAAAACCTACTTCGACTGACAGCCCAATCTCTAGCATTTTCTAGCCAATTATGAAAGCGTTTTTCCTTCACAAAGTCAGGGACCCAGTATGTCTGTTTGTTGTTCTCAAGCAATTGATCCTTTATCTTCTCCACAGCAACAAACCAGCTGGGCACGGCTCTATAGATTAGAGGAGTATCTGATCTACAACAAAACGGATAACTATGAGTAAAGCTTCCAGATTTGACAAGCCTTTCTTTCGACTTCACTGCTTGAATAATATCTTTATCTGCATCTTTTACATAACGCTTGCTGAAGTCAGTGATTCTCTCAGTGAAACAACCATCATCATCCACTGCAACAACAAGGTTTTCCCCCTTGCTAATTATGCCATTCTCCATACAAACACGGTAATCATCTTCACCAAATGCAGGAGCACAGTGGACAATTCCTGTACCACCATCACCAGTTACATAATCATCTGCAATAACTCTGAATGCCACAAGAGAGAAATCCTTGAAATAATCAAACAATGGGATATATTTCTTTCCAACAAGTAAAGCTCCGGTATACTTATCCAACATTTCATAAGTATCAACATTCTTTGTTTTTGCACCAGAAGATTTGGCCCTTAGGTTTGAATTTTCAGAAACACCAAAAACTCCATCAGGTAATCCTTTTTTTGCCTTTTCAACAGGAAGCTCTGCCAAACAAGATTCAGCAACCACATAAACTTTTCCATTGAACTTGTTGCGGACCTTCGCATACACAAGATTGGCATTGACACAAAGTGCAAGGTTGCTAGGTAAAGTCCAAGGAGTTGTGGTCCATGCCACAAAACATGCTCCATCTGAATCATCAATAATGGGAAAGGCTACCATTATTTCAGGATCTGGGACTTCCTTGTAGTTTGAACTAGCTTCAAAATTAGACAATGGAGTTTTGCAACCTGTGCTGTATGGCATCACCTGCAAAAAGTAATAGCAAAAACATCAAACTTGTGACCAGTGTGATCATATCATGCGCAAAGAAAATAACATCGAATTCAATATTGCAACACTAAATTAAAAAAATACACAGGAAACTCCTGGATAAAGTATCATAAGAGAAAAAATAAAGATGATCTCACAAGCCCTGACTAACAAAATAGAAAAAATACATAGTCAAACCTTGATAGTAGATTGACAAGACCATTATGATTAAGAAATCAGCGTGTTCTTGCAAAATAATTTACACATTAAGATTAGCTTAGTTGATCATATATTTTTTGCAGGAAACAAAATTTATAAAAAAATATCAGTAATAAAGAATTGAAATAATTATCAAAGTATTGGTTAGTTGGCATGCTGGAATTTAGGGAATTATTCCCAGTTTCTTAAAAATCTTAATCCCCTGTCCCTATTGGCTTATCTTTCTTTTACTTTTCACATTGTAATTAATTGCTCTCTTGCTTGGTTTTGTCTTACACTTTCTTGAGGAAGACTCAATACCCCTTGATGAACTTCTGCTTTCGTATTTTCAAACTATATAGGCTGGGGTACGTCTTAATCCACATAAAAAAAACTTGTGTATTCAGTTCTTAAGCAATAAAATTCAACCAAAAAAACTTTTACCCTAGTTGGAATAGAGGTTTTCTGAACGAGGGACATATACATAGTGTCACGGATAATGACAAAAGATTGCATGTAGAGATTTACTTGCTAATAACACCTATCCCTCGCATGAAAGGAGGTTTCCTACATACCTTGGCATTGTCGATAAGAAATCTTTCAATATTATTATTATATAATTTCAACATTGGACCCCCAGAATGTCTCAGCATCTCTGCAATCCATCGTAGTTAATAATGTAAAATCAACTCCACGATCCTCGTTCTTATCATTATGTTTTGGTACCAGAACATCAAATTCCGCCAAAATGTCATCAGTTTCAGAGAGTAAGAATTATTGGCAACTATCAAATTTTCAGAAATAAGCAGTAAAATACAACGTGAGTAATGCACACATGGAAGAGCTGTAAAACAAGCGCACTTGTTGAAGTTCTTCAAATCCAAAAAAAGGTAAACTTCATAAGTTGATAAGTATATCAAGAAGAGACTATTTCATAAAGGAAAAGTCTAACCTTAAAACCTCTATAAACAAGACCTTTCTGATACAACTGCGCAAACGTCCACCACACAGTTTCCATGAAATTCAAATCCATTGTCTTATAATCATTCCTAAAATCAATCCACCGCCCCATTCTAATCACCGTCTTCTCCCACTCACCAACATACCTCTGCACAATTCCCCTACACTCATCATTGTAATTCCCAATACCCATACGAATCACATCCTCTCTACTCTTAATCCCTAATTTCTTATCGATCTCATGCTCCACAGGTAAACCATGGCAATCCCACCCGAATCGCCGGGTCACGTGATGACCAGTCATCGACTGATAACGTGTCACAATGTCTTTGATCGTGCCAGCTAAAATATGACCGTAGTGCGGCAGCCCGGTGGCGAAAGGCGGCCCGTCGTAGAAGACGTATTCGGGGAAATCCTTGGTACGCTCGAGCTGAGTTTCGAACGCCTTTATTTCATCCCACAGTGAAAGGATTTTCTCCTCCTGTGCGGGGAAGGAGAAGTCTTTTCCTTCACAAACATCGTCCATGGTTGATCTCCACCGCCGGCGCGGAGGCAATTGATTGTATGTGTGGTAGTGAGTAGGGGTTTTGCTGTAAGGAAATGTAATTTGCTCGACAGTTTGGAGCTAAAAAATTGCAGGCATTAAAAAATTTTTTAAAAACATACGAAAAGTGGTTCATTGGGCTGAAGCCCAATAATGATTGCTTTGGACTGCTATTGTGGAATTAGTTTAGAGCTAGAATGGGCTCACCATAATCGAATCGAGTTGAATATAAAAAAATATTAAATAAAAATTCATATAAATTTTGATAATATAAAATACAAATTAAATATTTTTCAATATGATACATTTAAAGGCATATATATTTCTTAGCAAGAATCACATTTCACCTTCCTCGTTAGATTTGATAAATATTAAAATTTGACGATACAATTGTCTCTGAGACAGAATTTTTATGTTAATTGAATTTTACCTTGCTCGTTAGATTTGATAAATATTAAGATTTGACAATACAATTGTCCCTGAGACGGAATGGAATTTTTATGTTAGTTGAATAGATTATCTTTGATTCTTACCCCCTCAAACTAAAAAAATTCAAGAAAAATATTTGATTGTGTGATAAACAAGTGTTTCCCAAGTCTCGCAATTCTTCGGTAACTCGTTAATTCGCCCAAGTTTACCGAAAATCGATGTATTAACATGGTAGAATAGTAAGTTCACAGAATCAACTAGCCTGCCTATCCATATCGACGAGAAAAAGAACATATTCTTCATTTGTTTCTGACCCTTTTCCAATTGGCAAGAATCATCTTTTAGCGATCTTTTCAAAGTAACCACGCATAAAATTGTTGTGTGTTATCTTCTTAGTCACTTTAAGCATCAGAATATCTTCACCTTTTATGTATCTTATCTCCATGATTCGCAGCTTCTACATATATTTGTTCGTGCTCGAGAGTTTGTCTCCAATGTAATATTTTTCCATCCCTTTCTTCAAGGAAAAATGTCGAGTTTCAGCTTTCTAGACATCCAATACAACCTCTCGAAGAGAAAATTCTTGAAAAAACCTTCAAGAATGTTTTCAGGGGATCACAGGCAGAGCTCGAGTTCGAAGACGTTGCCTATTTACTTACCAAATATGCAAGAACTAAAACAAGTATTCAACAAATTCGACACCAACAAAGATGGTAAGATATCTCCAGAGGAGTACAAGGCCATACTAAAGGCCCTAGGCAAAAAGAATCTCCTCTCAAGAGAAGTGCAGAAGATTTTTGAGGTCACGGATTTGGATGGCGATGGATACATCGATTTCGATGAATTCGTGGAAGTGCAGAAGAAGGAAGGTGGAGTGAAGACTGTGGATTTGCAACAAGCTTTCCGGGCCTTTGATAAAGATAACGACGGGAAAATCACGGTCGAAGAAGTTTACGAGCTGTTGCGTAAACTCGGGGAGAGATGCAGCTTGAATGATTGTCGGAAGATGGTGAGAGCTGTGGATACTAATGGGGATGGTGTGATTGATAACGATGAATTTATGTGCATGATGACTCGTACTATGATTACTTACTAGCTAGCTAGAAATATGCTGAAGATCATGAATTATCTATGTACTGTTTCAAATATCATTTGCGTATTAGTGCATGTATTTATATGTGTTAGAAAAATTGCTGACTACAATAGCGTAGAAACGAACTTGTAGAGATAAAGCAATAACCGAAACAAATGTGATGTTTACAGTATGACTATCGTGTAAAAGAAAGTAAACCAAACCGAGGCCTGTACAGTTTCCTTAAAACAGATTCGTCCCCTCCTGTATGTGCTTCGAGGATCGTCTTGGACTTCTGTTTCCCAGGATACAACGGAACAACCAGCAGTGACTTAGCACGAGACACTACTACGGCGAACTGAAAACGTACCTTTACTTTATCACCGAGATTTAACGAAGTCCAAATGAAAAGTTAACAATATGAAATGCAAGAGAATGCTTGAAAGAGAAAAGATTTTCATGTACTTGAAATGAGGAAATGAACCACACTATTTATAAGCCCCAAAATGCACACCAAGAGTCACCCATTAACTCAAGAATATGAAGAGCCAAAACTCTTCAACCAACTCAAGAATGTGGAGAGCCAAAAGACACTCCCACATTCATGAGATATAATTTTTATTCAAATTTCCAACGATATGTTCATCATTTCATCTGTATACTTTCATATTCTAGTTGCATGCACGTACATTATACTAAATTCATATTAAATATGATAACCTTCTAAAATCTGACATACGATGTTGGTATTTTTTAAACTAACATGAGTATATATTGATTTTAAGTGCGTGTAGAGTTTCGTGATCAGCCATAATCGCAACAAGTATGTTCCAGAAGTATGGATTGTCACAAAAATAGTGCTCAATATTTGTACCATATTATATCAGACTGTGTCTTTGCATTCCATGGTTTTGTTTATAGCAATACTTATTGTATCACGAAAACAGAGATACATCTAAAAGTTTGTCCTACTACTAACTACAACCTTAATATCATCACAGATGTGTTCAGCAAAAACTGACAATCGTCACTACGAGTAGAGAATTTTTCACCATGCCGCGCGAGCGATGTCTCTGAAAACAACGCCAAGCTCTCGATGTTCAGCTTCAAGATCAAGAATCTCTGCATTAAGCCTTTTAACCACTGCCTTAACATTCAAAAATTTTGCCTCGAGAGCTTTCATCTCACCTTCGACTCCATCTTTCTCTTTTTTCTTTGATTCCATTACAACCCGTGATTCTAGCGAAAGGGTAACTAGCTGATGTATTCGTGATCGTAGAAATCCAACGGCCATGCCTAAATCCTCAAACGCTTTTAGCGTTCTCTCCCAAGTTTCTAAATGACAGAGAGGGGTGGTAAGTCTGGCAGATTTGATAGCATCGGCAGTGCTTACAATCTCAGATATCATTCCTGTGACCAGCTTACTGTTTAGGCCTTCGACAAGATTTTCATGAAGAAACTTACTTTGACTACAGCAGAGATCGTAATACTTTATTCTAAGCTGCGCAGGTACTTCGGAGTTGAGAAATACACCATTCACATGAATGTTGAAATCTCCGAAACACTTCATGTCGTTAAATTTGATGTTGGTTTGAGAAAATCTGATGTGTTCCAAATCTTCGGATCCAATATCATCGTGGATCTTGCCAGATTGATCGGCAACAACGACATTATGAGAAGACAAGATATGCGTTTTATCGTCTACTGAAATGGGCTCCATATATTTCTGCTTAGCTATTTTAGTACCACCACTTGAATTGTCTTCTGGCCGCTGGACTGTTTTCACTGAAATCACATTTGAAGAAATGATGATCTTTGTTCTGTAGACAATTTTTGAATAATGTATTACAAGATTAAAAAGGGAGAACAGTACCAGGATTAATCTCCGTCTCTGAATTGATATGACCGCTAGCCCCATCGACTTCTGTTAAGCTGCTAGCTCTCACAATATACACCTTTAAGATATCAAACATTACATTACAAGAAAGGCAACATTACAAATTCATAGGTACATGCAGAGAACATGTTAATTTTAGGATATCAGGTTAGGAAAGGACCCGATTGTAAAACAGTAGTCTTAGAATATCCCAAATTTATCCACAACTCAACAATTTTTTATCGAGCAAATGTGGGATCGTAAAATTGCCCCCTCTTGAGCATACAACATTATCCATACTGACAGATAGTAGCTATTTCGTAGTTCGTCTCTTCCACTTTATTGATTCTCAAAACGAGAGCACCAATACGAAGCCACAAGTTCAAAAGGAGAGCCCAAACCCCAAAAACAAATAACCTTGCAGGTAGGAAAGACCCAGGAACATATTAGTCACTCCACCATTTCTCGTGGAGTTGAGGTGAGTTCACAGCAGTTAATTGTCAAGGATTCATTTTCACGTAAATCATCAATATTTTTTTTAAATTCTTCAAGTGAAGTTTCTTGTTCTTTTCCTAGGTCGATCCCTTCAACTGCATCCGATGCATCTCAGAAAGAGCTATTAAACCATAAGACTGAAAGGAGAGCCCAAACCCCAAAAACAAACAACCTTGTAGATGGGAAAGACCCGGGAACATGATTTAGTCATTCCACAACTCCTCCAACAATTGATGTGGGTTAATAGCAATTAATTATCAGGGATTCACTTTCATGTAATCATCAATATTTTTCATTATTCTTCATGAGAAGTTTCTTGGCCTTTTTCTCATTTCATTTCGTACATCAAACTAGCATCCACTATAAGAAAAACTTTAAATGAGAAGGCGCATTATAATATGAGCCTCGAGGAGTCACCTTAAGCTTGTGCGGCTCGAAAAGTTGGAATATTAAGACATCTCCCTCAAGCAATTTATGAGCAATGGAGAAACCCCGCCATCCACCACTCAATCCATTTTTGTTTACTAAGTACTTCGTATTGTATTCTTGTTCATCCTCATCCACCAAAACCATTGTATCATCTTGCTTTGGCAAATGAAAGTCACAAAACCGCTTTGGTAAACCCTGTAATTGAAGAAAACCTTCCCACAACTTTAGTCATTGGCCATAATTTTACATTAGAGCATAGACATAACCTCAACCTACCAACCAAAATCCTCCGCTGACATGGGATCCAAGCATCAGTTTTAAAAAACTAGGGGATTCTGGTGATAGTGTTTTTTGAACCTTTAGTGCCCGCACCATTGCAGAGCTTGAGGTGCCAGCGCAATTATCAGGATCAAACCTTGCGATCGGCTCAACTTCATAACTGTAAAGATCAGACTTACAACAGTACAAGACCCTAAATCACAGGAAAATTACCTTTTCAACCATTGATATCTTCATCACTTACCATACGGTAGGCAAAACAATATTTCTGGCGTCCGCCTGCTACAATAAATGACAAAGGTATACACATAAGCAACATAATAAATTTCGTAGGCAGAGTTGATTGATTAACATTAACAAAATCAATCCCCTGAAAAGGAGAAACTTGGACCGCAGATGAAATAAAAGCGAGCAAAATGACATATAGGCCATTACTTGGAGAGAAACTACTAAAACTCATAAGCCACTCAACAAATATCCTAGATTCTCGATCAGAAAAATGAAAAGGGTAAACAAATGAAGATTCATGTAACGAACGTCCTTTACACTCACTGTCAAAATTATTAAGCCAGAAGGTTCTTACATTCTTATTCTGAAGATCATCAAGATCCATCAGCCTTCTCTCGGCCAATTTTTTCTTGGTCTCCCATGTCACCCTGTTCTTCACCAAATTTTTCTCGACTCCCCAAACCTTCTTAAGCTGTTACAGATATAGAAACCTAAGTATCTCAAAACCCATTTCTTCCATTCACCAAAAAGCTTCATTTTTTTTTTGTAAAAGCAAAACATTTTATGGAAAGAAAAGAGATAAAAGATAGTGATAATATAAATCACAGACATTTGGCTTGGATGAAGAAGAAACAGGGATCTTTTTACAGGCATGTTTCGGAGAAACATCCATAGTTTTAGACCTTCCAGCTGCTTCACAAGAGAAAGAACTCCACCATAGACACCATCACGCGAAAATCGAAGTTGGGTACCAGAAAAACTGCTGAAATATGAGCTTAAATCAGAGTTGGTAGCAGCGTCCAGGACTCTTTTGCTTCGTAGAATGCAACACCGAGTTCACCTGCCGTGTTTGCTTGGGTTTCCAGGGACTGGACCAAAATGGTTTTATATATCAAAATACTCTCTCTTTCAAATTACATATTTTTGGCAAAATTTCAAGTCTTCAGACAGTATCATCATTTCTCATTTTAAATATTTTCTTATTACATCTTTACGCAAATACACTGAAATCTGAATAACAACACATCATTAGACATTAATGTGTATTGTGTAGCAGTGAAGCGACGCATGAGTACAAGTCGTTTTTGGTGGGATGTGTGTGTAATAACAACACATCATTAGACATTAATGTGTATTGTGTAGCAGTGAAGCGACGCATGCAATGCACAAGTACAAGTCGTTTTTGGTGGGATGTGTGTGTTTAGATACACATTTTTTAGTAAAGCATTCACTTGATTATTTATGATTACATTAATTAATCTATATAATGACAATAAAAAAAAAATCCACGCAGCTTTAATAATTATTTATGAAATAAAATTGTTGGACGATAGAAAAAAAAATTTACCATCGTCTTGAATACTATATTCGGATGTTATATTTTAACCCAGCATATTTAATTCTAAGTTTTTTTGGAAAACTTATATACCAACAACAGGACAACTAAATATAATCGATATGACATTGCTGACCCAATAGATGTTTATGTAAATAAAAAAAAAATCAATTCCATAAAAATAAAAACTAAAAACATCTTCCAATACAATTTCTAGAATATAATTACTATAATTTTTTAAACTGTAAATAAAAATATTTACTATATCAAAATAAGTACAAATACGTTGACGTTCATCAATGTAATTGAGTAGAACTGAATAAGTTTGGTCGATTTCAATTGGGTTTTATTCGGTTGAGTTGACATTAGTCTGGTTTACATCATTTGGGATCTCATCATATCTTTGTGTGTCAAAAGACTAGTCAACTAAAGTGTCAATCTGTCTAATTGATTTGTCAAACATTTTTTGTTCCGGAAATTTGAGTGTTTTTTAGCATATTTCATCTTCACTTCATTCTCCAGATTGATTTCTTCAAATCGGCTGACCAGTTTAGTTGGATCAGTTGATCAGTCGTCACAGTTTCATCAAATATATTATTTACATATTCTTCAACATTTAGAGTTATTTTGTTGAATGTAGGATCAAATTTATCGATTGAAGAGTAACAAATAAATATACTCTCGTCTGAGTTATCATTAATGACAGTCATATGATTTTTATCGTTGTGTTATTTATTAATTTCTTGAGAACAATAAAAAAATATATATGTAAAATAGCAAATTTGTTGTGAAAAAGTAAAAATTTACGGTAAAAAGTAAAAATCTCAAACTCTTAAAATTATCACACTACACACTTTATAATATTTTTCTCTCAACTCAATTGTGATTTTCTTCACAAATGAGAGATCTATTTATAGAAAATTTTTACAAATAATCCAAAAATAAAATACATCATTACCTACATCATCACACACTAATTTTCAATATTCAACACCTAATTTTACCTAATTTTCAACATTCAACATTCACATTTTCAACACAAATATTTAACACATTTTTAAATAATATTTCAACACTCCCCCTTGTGATGATGATCATAATGATTGTATACATTACGTGTTTTTATACTGCCTCGTTAAAAACCTTACTAGGAAAAACCCATTGGGATAAAAACCATAGTAAGGGAAAAAGAGTGCAGTCACGTAAACTCCCCCTCATGTTGACACGAACAATTCTTCACAAATTTCGTAGATTGCGCATCCCAATATTATATATGTGCTTTCTGAATATTGTCGTAGGAAGTGCCTTTGTGAAGAGATCTGATGAGTTTTCACTTGATTGAATGTGACGAACATCAATACATTTATTCTTCTCAAGCTCCTTGGTGAATGCGAAGAACTTAGGAGGAATATGTTTAGTTCTGTCGCTTTTTATGTATCCTTCTTTCATTTGAGCAACACATGCAGCATTATCTTCATATAGTATCACAGGCTTCTCGTCGAATGATAATCCGCATGAGATTTGGATATGTTGAGTCATTGATTTTAACCACACACATTCACGGCTTGCTTCATGTAGTGCAATAATCTCGGCATGATTTGATGAAGTTGTTACAAGTGTTTGTTTCTGTGAACGCCAAGAAATTGCAGTGCCTCCACGAGTAAATACATATCCAGTTTGAGAACGTGCTTTGTGTGGATCAGATAAGTATCCAGCATCGGCATAACCAATTATACTTGGATTAGCATCTTTTGAATACAAAAGTCCCAAGTCTGTCGTTCCTCGTAGATAACGGAATATATGTTTAATTCCGTTCCAATGTCTCTTTGTTGGATATGTGCTAAATCTTGCCAATAAATTTACGGCAAAAGATATATCAGGCCTTGTACAATTTGTAAGATACATAAGGGCACCGATAGCACTTAGATATGGTACTTCTGGACCAAGAATATCTTCATCATCTTCACATGGACGGAATGGATCCTTTTCTATGTTTAATGATCTAACAACCATTGGAGTACTTAAAGGATTTGATTTGTCCATATTAAAACGTTTAAGGATCTTTTCTGTATAATTTGTCTGGTGAACAAATATTCCACATTCTTTTTGTTCAATTTGTAAACCCAGACAATACTTGGTTTTTCCAAGATCCTTCATTTCAAATTCTTCTTTCAAGTATGACACAACTTCTTGAATTTCCTTATTTGTTCCAATGATGTTTAAATCATCAACATATACAGCAATAATTACGCATCCGGATGTTGTTTTCTTAATGAAAACACAAGGGCATATTGAATTATTTACATATCCCTTTTTCATCAAGTGATCACTTAGCCTATTATACCACATTCTGCCGGATTGCTTCAACCCATATAATGATCTTAGTAATTTCACAGAATAACATTCTCTGGGTTTTGAACTTTGTGCTTCAGGCATCTTAAATCCTTCAGGGATTTTCATATATATATTACTATCAAGTGATCCATATAAGTAGGCTGTAACAACATCCATAAGACGCATTTCTAAATTTTCAGATACTGCCAAGCTAATCAAATACCGAAACGTAATTGCATCCATCACAGGAGAATACGTTTCTTCATAATCAATTCCAGGCCTTTGAGAAAAACCTTGTGCAACAAGTCGAGCTTTATATCTTACTATTTCATTTTTCTCATTTCGCTTTCGAATAAAAACCCATTTGTATCCAACAGGTTTTACACCTTCAGGTGTAAGGACTATAGGTCCAAAAACATTACGTTTATTTAGCGAATCCAATTCAACCTGGATGGCATCTTTCCATTTTATCCAATCCTGCCGATTTTTACATTCACCAAAAGATTTTGGTTCATGATCTTCATTATCATTTATGATGTCGATTGCCACATTATAAGAAAATATATCATCAATTTCTTCTATATCTTTTCGGTTCCATATTTTTCCAGTATTAATATAATTGATAGAGATTTCATGATTCTCGTCAGTTTGTGGTTCTGACAAAACATTTTCATCATCATGTGTTTCTTCAGGAACATCATTCTCTATTTTGTGATCATTATGTGTTTCTTCAGGAACATCATTCTCTATTTTGTGATCATTGTGTTTCTCTATGAATTTTCTTTTTCGAGGATTTTTATCCTTGGAACCAACTGGCCTTCCACGCTTCAGGCGTTTAATGACATCATGACTATCTTCAATTTGTTTCTTCGGAATTTCAATTCGAGCAGGGGCATTTGCAGCATGTATATATGATTTAGTTACCCCTTTTGTGTCTGCAAATGCATCTGGTATTTGATTTGCTATTCTTTGCAAGTGCACAATTTGCTGTACATCTTTTTCACATTGTTTTGTTCTTGGATCCAGATGTAACAATGATGATACATACCATGTAATTTCTTTTTCGGTATGTTTCTGTTCTCCCCCTAACATTGGGAAGATTTCCTCATTAAAATGACAATCAGCAAAACGTGCTGTGAACACGTCGCCTGTCTGTGGTTCAAGATATCGAATGATCGATGGACTATCATAACCAATATAAATTCCAATCTTTCTTTGAGGTCCCATTTTCTTTCGTTGAGGTGGTGCAATAGGCACATACACCATACATCCAAAAATTCTCAGATGAGAAATGTCTGGTTCTTTACCAAATGCAAGCTGCAATGGGGAGTATTTATGATATGCACTTGGTCTGATGCGAATTAATGAAGCAGCATGTAAAATTGCATGTCCCCATATAGAAATAGGGAGCTTTGTTTTCATAATCATTGGTCTAGCAATCATTTGCAGACGTTTAATCAATGATTCAGCCAATCCATTTTGAGTATGTACATGAGCAACAGGATGCTCAACAATGATTCCCATAGACATACAATAATCATTGAAAGTCTGGGAAGTAAATTCACCAGCATTATCAAGTCTAATTTTCTTGATTGTATAATCGGGAAATTGATTCCTCAATTTTATTATTTGAGCAAGTAATCTTGCAAATGCAACATTTCGAGTTGACAATAAACATACATGTGACCATCTGCTGGAGGCATCAATCAATACCATAAAGTATCTGAATGGTCCACATGGTGGATGGATTGGTCCACAAATATCACCCTGAATACGTTCAAGAAACATTGGTGATTCAGTTTGGATTTTGGCTGGTGATGGTCTTATAATAAGTTTTCCAAGAGAACATGCTTTACATTGAAACTTATTATTCTGAAAGATCTTCTGGTCTTTCAATGGATGACCATGTGTATTTTCTATAATTCTTCGCATCATTGTTGAACCAGGATGTCCTAATCGATCATGCCAATTGGTTAATATTGAAGAATTATCAATTACCATGTTTGATTCAATGGGACGTATATGTGTATAATGCAATCCAGTAGGGAGCATTGGTAGTTTTTCAATCACATATTTCTTTCCTGATTTATATGTGGTAAGACACATATATTTCTCATTCCCTTCATTCATTGTTTGAGTATCATACCCATGGGAATATATATCATTAAAACTCAACAAATTTCTTTTCGATTGTGGTGAATATAAAGCATCATTGATCAAAAATTTTGTACCATTAGGTAACAAAAATTGTGCTTTACCACATCCTTTAATCAAGTCTACAGGACCTGATATTGTATTCACCGTTGTTTTTGTTGGTTTTAGTTCCAAGAAATATCTTTTATCTCGGAGGATAGTGTGCGTTGTACCACTATCGGGTATGCAAACTTCAGCTTTGCTCATAGCATTTTCCATATTTGAACTTCAAAAAATATGCAATGAAAAAAAATTAATGACAATACATATTTAAATATAACACATATCATAATTGTACAATAAAACATTATCATATAAATACATGAAAAATAAATTATTGTACATTTATATTCTACCACTATATTGTTCATTTTCAGAGAAATCATTGAGAAAATCTGCAGCATCAATATTGTTCATTTCTATCCCACCAACATATTGATCATTTCCAGAGAAATCATTCATAAAATCAGCAGCATCAAAATGAGTTGAATCACTCAAACGGTCACTTCGCTCAGTGAAGTTGGTCTCCTTTTCTTTCCCCTTTATCGATTCTTTATAAAGTTTGCAAAGATGCTCAGGGGCTCGACAAATACGAGACCAATGTCCTGGAGTACCGCATCTGAAACAAGAACTTTCAAATCTTTTCGAGTGATTTTCATTAACACTCATGTTTTCTTGATGCCTTTTCTGTGGATGGTTTGGGACGTTATTTTGAGATGAGTTATAGAAATAACTATCTCGATTATTTTCAAAACCACGGCCGCGTCCACGACCACGACCACTTCCTCGTCCACGTCCACGTCCACGACCTCGACCTCGACCTCGACCTCGACCAAAACCTTGTCTTTGAATTTGATTTTGGTTTCCAGGTTTAAATTCATTTTTACTTACAGCATTTACTTCTGGAAATGCTGTTGATCCAGTGGGTCGGGACTGATGATTTCTCATTAATAGCTCGTTGTTCTTTTCCGCCACAAGAAGACAGGCGATGAGTTCAGAATATCTCGCAAATCCACGCACTCTATATTGTTGCTGTAGTGTTATATTTGATGCGTGAAACGTGGAAAATGTTTTTTCAAGCATTTCCGATTCTGTAACCTCATGTCCACAAAATTTTAACTGCGAGATTATTCTATACATCGCTGAATTGTAATCACTGACTTTTTTAAAGTCTTGGAATCTTAACATATTCCATTCATCACGGGCGGTCGGAAGTATAACTTCCCTTATATGTTCAAATCTCTCTTTTAATCCTTTCCACAGAGCCATGGGATCTTTTTCGATGAGATATTCACATTTTAAACCTTCATCAAGGTGTCGTCGTAAAAATATTATAGCTTTTGCTTTTTCTTGTGATGAAGATATACCATTTTCTTTAATGGTCTCGCTTAGACCCAATGACTCAAGATGCATTTCTACATCAAGAGTCCATGGCATATAGTTTTTCCCAGTAATATCAAGAGCGATGAATTCGAGCTTTGCCAAGTTTGCCATGGTGGTACTAAAAATTACGATGCATTTTATTAGTTAATGAATATTGCAATACAAAGTAATGGATAAACAACAAGTACAAGTATTCGTAAAAATAAAGAAAACACACGAGGAGGATATTCTCCGATAAATACAAGACTGGTGAGTATGATAACCAAAATAATTAAAAATAACCTCGTGAAAGCCATCTTCTTTTTTTCTTCGAAAATTTGATGAAGAATAATTTTTAGAGAAGAAGAGAAAGTTGGAGTGATTGAATGTATTTGTGAGATTGTATTTATAGAGCAAAAACTAGCCGTTTTGTTACCGTTTATTACCGTTGGTGTATAAGAAAATAAATGTATGTATTTGTATAATTTTATGGTAATAATATGGTGTATATAATATTAGTCATATTTAAATAATTATGTATATCATATCACATTATTATAATTAGGTGTCATAAGTTATTTTGTTTAAAAAACCTTATAGGCTTTTATACTTGTCGTATCCCTTACCGGGAGTGTGGGATGTCGTCTTAACATCCTCCCAGGATTTATAACAAGTTTTTGAAAAAATTATTTTTATTATTTCTAACAATAACATTATATTATATATTACATATATAAACAATAAATAAATAACAGTAAAATAAATATTATTACTTTTGTTACCTTTTTCTTCTGTTCGGAGCTTGGAAAAATATGGAGGACTTTTAGAGCTTCGTGCTGATAACGTGTTGTGAAAAAGTAAAAATTTACGGTAAAAAAGTAAAAATCTCAAACTCTCAAAATTATCACACTACACACTTTATAATATTTTTCTCTCAACTCAATTGTGATTTTCTTCACAAATGAGAGATCTATTTATAGAAAATTTTTACAAATAATCCAAAAATAAAATACATCATTACCTACATCATCACACACTAATTTTCAACATTCAACACCTAATTTTACCTAATTTTCAACATTCAACATTCACATTTTCAACACAAATATTTAACACATTTTTAAATAATATTTCAACAAAATTAAACATTTTACACAAATTTTAATTCACAATCGACTCGTTTTTGCACCAGACGTCTTTTATTACTGATGGAATAAGATTATGGACGGGGATTACGATGAATTAAAGCGCAGCCAGTAAATCCGTTTTCAAATGAGCCCAAATGCGACTATAGACTATCATAACGACAAATTGAACAAAGGCATGGATGGATAACTTTCAGTTCTACAGCGCCGAAGGAACAAACTCCTTGTTAATGAACTCAACCACCCGGTTCATCAACAATCGAGCCTTTTCGGAATCCGGGTCCAACAAATGGAAAACATGGCCCTCTCCGTATGTCTCGAAGAACTCAAGCAAACCATTCCAATCACTGTTCTTCAACGCCTGCCGATACTTCACACCCCTTTCCTTCAAGAAATCCTTCTCCGCAATGCAAACAAGAACCCTCTCGCACCGCAGATTCGACAACAGGTTCCTATGGGCAGCAGGGTTCAGCCTCGGATCAGTCAGGCCAGTCGTTTCGGGGCAGATGAAATCCCACAGCTTAGTAGTATTCCCACTCCCGAAAAACGGGTGAATCAAAATCAGACCCTCGATTTTGATACCCAATTCAGATTCCGCAGCAGAACGGACCACCATCTCATGAGCTATGTTTGCACCGGCGCTGTCACCCGCCACGAAAACCCGTTTAAAATCAACGTGATCAGTTATCCAAGGGTCATCCCCTTGCCCGACATGGGAATGAGACTCCACCCATTTCGTAGCAGCCCAGCAATCCTCGTAGCACGCTGGAATCGGGTGCTCCGGGGCCAGCCTGTATTCAACCGACACGACGACGGATCCCGATTCAGCAGCCAGGGAATTGACGTAGTTGTGGTACAGTGAAGAGAAGGCCGATTCGACCGAGAAACCGCCGCCGTGGACGTAGATGATGAGGGGCAGTTTCGGGTCTGGTGCTTCAGTTCGAGGGAGGTAAATCCGAGCCGCGACATTGTTTTGCAGCGAAACAACGACGTCTTTGGAAAGAATCCCAGTGTTCGGATGTTTAGATGGGGGCATGAAATCATGTTCAATGTATCTTTCGATGCGGCCGGTGTTGTGGACACGGAAGAATGGTGGGAAATCGTGGGTTATGTGATCCGATTGGTGATCCATTGGTGAAGAAGAAGAAGTGAGTCCAAGAAGATGAGGAAGAAATGGGTCAACTGGGTTACCAGTTCCACCATGGGTTTGGTGGTTTAACCCACTTACAATTGGGAAATTTAGGGAAATGGGACTCCACCGTGACTTATTTAAAAAAAAGGATCCACAAGTCAATTTACATAAATGTCCTTTTATTTATGTGTAAATACACCATTAACTTAAATTTTTAACATTAAATCTATCCATCTCATTCAGTCGACTTCAAACTAGGTTTTTCTTCCGTCGATCTCCTTTCATTTCCTTTCCGACGACGATTCTCCATGCAAATCGTCTTTTTCTTCCCATCAATTTTCGATACAGATCCTTCCAATCTAAGCAAACTCAATCGAACAAATGACTGAAAAAAATCTGATAATATTAACGTTTATTTCGATTTATTGTTCTGTTTCTTCGACTCGCTTTAAGAAAAAAGAGTCGACCTACAAGTCGTAGATCTACACAACATTTTATTTGAGTCGACCAAGATTTGATCTAGGTCGACCAAGCTCTTGGTCGACAAGCTTGTTGAGCTTGGTCGACCAAGAGCTTGGATTGAAGCTTGCTTGGTCGACCAAAAATGTTTGGTCGACCAACCAAAGGCTTGGTCGACCAAGCACATGGTAGACCATGGTAGACCAAGCTTTTGGTCTACCCATTTTGGGTAGACCAAAAGCTTGGTCGACCAAGCCTTTGGGCTTGGAGGCCAAAAGCTTGGTCTACCATGGTCTACCACGCTTTTGGTCTACCCATTGGGTAGACCAAAAGCTTGGTCGACCAAGCCTTTGGGCTTGGAGGCCAAAAGCTTGGTCTACCATGTGTGGTAGACCATGGTAGACCAAAAACTTTGGTCTACCCAAAATGGGTAGACCAAAAGCTTGGTCGACCAAGCCTTTGGGCTTGGAGGCTTGGTCGACCAAGCTCTTGTTTTGGTCGACCAAAAATAAATGAAGAGCTTGGTCGACCAAAAATAAATGAGTAGACCATGGTAGACCAAGCTTTTGGTCTACCCAAGCTTGGTCGACCAAAAATGTTTGGTCGACCAAAAATGTTTGGTTGACAAATATGATCGATAATTACTTAATTTTGAAGGATAATTACACAATTTTGATCAATGTTGCATGTTTTTAACATATGAATCACATAATTTCACAAGTATGTTCTATAATGTTACATGATTATGTTACATGTTATGACATATGAGTCACAATTTCACAACTATGTTACATGTGTTTTGACATATGAGCCACAATTTCACAATTATGTTATATGTTTTAACATATGAATCACGATTTCACAACTATGTTACATGTTTTAACATATTAATCATAATTTCACAATTATGTTATATGTTTTAACATACGAATCATAATTTCACAAATTTCACAATTATGTTACTATGCTACATGTTTTAATATATGAATCACAATTTTCACAACCAACTATGTTACATGTTGTTTTAACATATGAATCACAATTTCACAATTATGTTATATGTTTTAACATATGAATCACAATTTCACAAGTATATTATATAATATTACATGTTTTAACATATGAATCACAATTTCACAAGTATGTTATATAATATTACATGTTTTAACATATGAATCACATATTTAGCTGGGTCGACACAAAGTAGACCTTGTTTTTGGGTCGATCTTGTTGCTTTGCTTTTGGGTCGACCCAAAGGTATATCCTACAAAATTCAACAAAAATTAAGAGAATAAGATAATTAGAATAGACAAAAATTAATAATAATAATAATAATAAAAACCTGACATAATTATGGATTCTTCTTGGTCAACCAAAATTAGTTGACCAAGAAGAATTTTTTCTTGGTTTGGTCGACCAAGATGAAATAATAATAAAAAAAACAAACAAACCTGACATAATTATGAATTCTTCTTGGTCAACTAATTTTAGTTGACCAAGAAGAATTTCTTCTTGGTTTGGTCGACCAAGAATTCGTCTTGGTCGACCAACAAAATTAAGTTGGTCGACCAAGATTAATTGGTCGACCAACAAAATTAATCTTGGTCGACCAACTTAATTTTGGTCGACCAATTCTTCTGGGTGGACTCTTATTTTTTCTCAAAATATATTTTTGGTCGATTAAATTGATTTTTGGTCAACAGATCCCAATTTGGGGAAAAAAGGGTAGGTGACTCGTAAATTTTAATTGGGGAAAGATGTGTGTCGACCAAGAAGAAAAAAAGAGGAGAATTAATTAAGTTAAAGAGTTTAATTGCAGTTAATGTAATAAGTAAGAGTCAACTCCTTGTTTCTTAAAAAAAAAAGTCAGAGTCCTTGTTTTTTAAATACTTTCTCTCTCACTCCTATTTTTTTAATTGGCCCCACACTTACGATTCCATAAAAATCAAAATATTTAAATAAAACATTTATATTTATTATCTAGTAAATATAAAATAAAATTCAAAAAAAATTATTACAGTATTTTCAATTATAAATATTCATCAACAACGAATTTATCAAATAATATATATATATATATAAAGTTTAATGAGATAACATTTATTTGTATTCTAATAAATCATAATAATTTCTTAAAATTTGAATGCATTACTAAACAACGAATTTACATGAACTAAAACTTAAAATTTGAATGTTTATTAAACAACGAATTTACAATTATCGATTTCATACCTCTACAATTTATACAAACTAATTAATACAAAAAACAACTTTAATTAAAAATACATATATCATCATAAATTATGATAAATTCATAATACATTTTTTTTCCCTTTCAAAGCCCGAGCACCAACCCAAGCCCGCTTAAGCCGAAAATTCCGCTTGTTGAAAAATTTCAACCAAATCTATTTAAATTGTGTGGCGAGATGAGTCGATCCACGAATCCAATCCAAATTTAGAGATTTAATACTAGGCAAAAACTTGTGTGAGACGATCTCACGTGTCGTATTTTGTGAGACTGATATTTTATTTGAGTAATTCATGAAAAAATATTACTTTTATGCTAAGAGTATTACTTTTTTTTGTGAATATCGGTAGGATTGACATATTTCATCGATAAAAATTCGTGAGATTGTCTCACAAGAGACATACTCGTAATGGTAACTGCTCACTTTCAAATCAATTTTTCACATTGCATTGAATGCTAAAGTATGATATTACATTTAAAATTTTAAAATATTTTATACACCAATAAAATGAATAAACATAATTGCTACAACTTACTAACCCATTAAACTCTTTTAATAACTCAATAAACTCTCATATGATGCTGTATCCACAATATAAAAAAAGAAATATTAATTCAACAAAATAGACTAATTTTTTTAATTAAGTTCTAAAAAATTTAATTTGGCAACCGTAAAAGGGAAAAAAATTGGGTACACAAAGTGAGAATACTCAATTAGGCAGCCAAGCCTGATATCTATTTGGAATTAGAATTGAATTTGACATCCAAATACTCACCGACAACGGCGTCGTATCCAGGCGTTTCACACGCGCCGCCGCCACGATATCTCCGCCTTGTGTTATCAGTGGCGAAGCATTCAGGATTCACTGTGTTCACCCCATTCAATCATCATCTCTCTCTCTAGGGTTTGCTAGTTTGTTTTTTTCGATCTCCCAGAAATGGATCAATCTTTCATGCTTATGCTATCAAACCTCCTCCACCTCCACAGCTACCTTGACCCCTCCACATCTTCACTCTTCTCGGACACTGCCTTCTCCGCCGATGCTTCCTCTCCTTCCAGTCTCCTCTCCTCCACCTCCGCTGCCCCCCTCCTCTTCTTCACCCTCGCCTCCGTCCTTTCCTACCTCGCTTCTCATGGCCCCAAGAAAACCAAATCCGCCGCCGACGCCGGTGCTAAAACTTCTTCTCCGTCTTCCTCGAAAGGCCCCTCAGAATTCTCCGTTGCGGCCTTTCGGGCGCTGTCCACCGAGCGTATTTGGGCTATGGAAGCCCCTCTTCGCGATGCCCAGTGGCGGTCTCTGTACGGCCTTTCGTATCCCGTCTTCACTACCGTCGTGGACAAGCTCAAACCTTTCATAACCCAATCGCAGCTCTCCCTTCCCTCCGATTACGCCGTTGCGATGGTCCTTTCCCGCCTCTCCCATGGCTTAACTCTCAAAACCGTAGCTACTCGTTATGGCCTCGAGCCCTACCTGATTTCCAAAATTACCAATATGGTTACCCGCCTTTTAGCCACAAAGCTTTACCCTGAATTCATCAAGATCCCTGTTTCACGTCGCCGTTTAGTGGACACCATTCAAGGCTTTCAGGAGCTCACCTCTCTGCCCAACGTCTGTGGTGCCATCGATTCAACTCCAATCAAGCTTCACAAGCTCAGTCCCGATATCATTAATGGTTCTATGTACTTTTGCAAACATGGGTTTCCATCTGTTCTGCTGCAAGTTGTCTCGGACCATAAAAAAATATTTTGGGACGTTTGTGTGAAGGCACCCGGTGGATATGATGACGCCACCCATTTTCGGGACAGTTTATTGTACAATAGGTTAATTTCTGAGGATGTTGTTTGGGACAAGGTAATTAGTGTTAGAGGACAGCATGTAAGACCTTATATCGTTGGGGACTGGTGTTTCCCATTGCTGCCATTTTTGCTTACGCCATTTAGTTACGATAGAACAGGAACTCCCGCACAGAATACATTTGATGAAGCTTTGATTAAAGGGAGAAAGGCAGTGGAAGAGGCGATCGGGTTGCTAAAAGGGAGGTGGAAGATCCTGCAAGATTTGAATGTGGGATTAAATCATGCGCCTCAAACGGTAGTTGCATGTTGTGTGCTACACAATTTATGCCAGATTGCTAGGGAGCCAGAACCTGAAATGTGGCAGGAGCCAGAAGAAAACGGGCAGGCTCCTCGAGTTTTAGAGAATGAGAAGTCCTTGTACTACTATGGAGAGAGCTTGAGGCAGGTTTTGGCTGATGATCTGTATCAACGACTTTCGTCGAGATGAGGACATGAGACGAGGTGTAGGCGTATTAGCTGTATTTGGTGAAGATAAGGCATGATTCAGCTGATTATTTCCCCTTTCCTTTTGTTTTCAAGTTATGTAGCTTGTGATGATTGTGGCAAACTAAATTGATTTTAGAGTTGGAAACTGATATTGGAAGATTTGGATTCCAAAAACTAATGTAGCTTTTTGGCACATTACTTATAGAGTTTGATAACTTGTATTGTCATTTGACAGTTAATGTTAGCATAGGATAGTAACAATGTATGACCTTTTCGGTTCGATGGCTCTATCCAGTAGTTATATCGGTGAGTGATAATGTTGCAACTCAAATATTTTAAATTGTATTGTAGCAAAAATATTACGTTTTGATTTCTGTATCCAACAAAAACAATTATTACATGCCTAACACATCTTAATATGAAATTGAGTTGGAGTTTTTAGTAGCTTATTTTTAAACACCATAAGATCTCTTTTCGTACATGTTAAAATTATTAAAATCGAAGAAATTAAGTTTTATGTATAGATGTCTCATTGTTTGGAATCGGACATCTCCAGCCATTCTCTATTGTGGATGTGTTGAACTATATTGAACCATTTCCGGGGCATTAATTCGACATCTATGTTAAAATTGGTGGATATTTTTTCATAAACTATATATATAATCGAAGAAGATCATATATCTATTGAAATCTACCTTGTAAATTTCCATTTTTCATAATCAATGAAAAATACCCAAAAAAAAAAAACCTTCAATCCAACAACCCTAGCCATGTTCGAGCCATTAGTAATAAGTAAAAAAGTCAACAAAATCATAAAGTTTCTTGCTTCATTCATACATATATATTATTGAAAGGGATTTTTTTTAGCAATATTCTAGAATCACAAGAAATTTCACGTTCATTTATTTTATTTTTTAAAAAAAATCGTGGGACAAATGCATTATACTGTTGAAATTTTAAGATCCAATTTCAGTTTCACAAAATCTCTTATGACACCGTCTCAAGACTCAAAGAGTCAGTTTTGTGAGAAAGATTTTGTATCCGATCTGACTAATGAAAAATATTGTTTTTTATGTCAAAAATATTATTTTTCTTTTAGGTATAGATCGAGTCGATGCTTTAAACAAATATAAGTCTATAAAACCTTATCACATAACATGAAAATTGATCTTAGATCATTCTATAAAACCTTATCACATAACATGAAAATTGATCTCAGCATTGTCAATTAAATTAAAAATATAATAGCATGCCATTCGATATATATATATATATCGACACAAGTAGGCAAAATCATTGCAATTCAAAATGGAATATGCCTTTTTCTCATATATTTTGTAATGTATTTGGTCAAATAATTATATGTCTACTAGTAGATGAAAATATGGATAAGACCACCATGTTCAACTTTCTCAACACCTAATTACATCATATTCCAAATTTGAAAGATAGTTTATATTATAATAAAACAACAATCCCCGTTAAACCTTCATTGTCCTCTAAACACATCAATCGCTCTAATGACTGTTCAATTTGAGACAAGAAACTCAAATATCACATATTGATATTTTCAATTTAAGGTCCTGTTTAGAATATTTGAATTGCACCGGTAATACCATTTATATCTTTCGATATTACTATTATTTTTCAAACGAAATATATGCATTTAATTATTATCTTTTTTAGAAAAGAATATCTATAATTTGCGAGCAACTTGACATCCCGTCACCAAACATGGCAATATGATTGGTCTTTTGGGATATTTAATCCATTGAAGGGGTGTCACTTTATTTTCGACCCTTGGGAACTCGAAAAGCCAAAGATCTCTTATTTTCATACACAATTAATCAATATATATTCAAATATTGTTTCCATAATTTATTACAAGAAGTGGAATACGCGGAAAATAGAATAAAAAACCATATATACATTGGGGAAAAGCAAGATTTATGTATAATATAGAAAGTTGAAACCATGGTTTTGCAGTGCTTGGAACTGTGGAAGCTTTTCATGAAGTTGCCAGTAGTTTTAGCGGAAGCAGTTGGCTGTATCATTAATCACGTCAATTCTTTGATTCCAACCAATCATAATTATCCGATTTCTTCCACTCCTTATATTGGTCTTCTCCCTTAATTTTTTTTATAGATTTTATTTGTTCAAAGAGTATTATAGTTTGTATAAGATATAGTTTTTTCTGTAAATAGTATTTGTTTCTGAATGTATCAATTATATCATTAATTATTTTTGCTGAATTAATTTCTTGGCCGACCGTTTCCTAGACAATAAGTAACCTTAAACTCTCAGAAGAGATTTGTGAATGGAGGTGAAATTGAATCCCGAAGATCAGAGTACAGGGCATAGAGTGAGTACTGCCGGAGATTAGCAAGGACAACATCGTTTTTGTCGGTGCCGGAGAAAGCTAGCTGCATGCCGATGTCACAGTTAACAGGCCCTCCATTTTTTTTTACATTTGGAGTTCGGGATCGCCCTATCCGTGTTGTTAAGGCAGATAAACAAGTAGCGGGGTGCAAGAACCGCAGCCGAACTTTTTCCAGAACAGGTTTTGGAGTGTGCCTTTATGGAACTGAAGAACCTGTGGGAAAAATGTTTGAGTGAGTCGGAGATATGCAAAGAAAAGGGCTGAAATGCTATTGATCAACAGTGTGTCAAATCAAAAGCCGAGGGGATCGAGAATTATCGGACGCGCCTGGTATCAAAGAGTCAGAGATACATATATGGTGCAATGCAAACAGAGTTCGGCTATATTTGAAATTCAAATCAGAGCTCGATTTGATCCAATAGAGTTTTGATTAAAAAAATATACAACTTAAACCAGTAAGTTATATTTACCCTATAATATGACTCTTTCAACTTATATATCACGATCAAATATGCAACTATTGCACCAAGAGTTGTAAATGAATTCGATAACGATGTGATATATCTTTGAGTAATAATAATAATAACATCATATGTGGATGTGCAACTAGGAAAACACATATCCCTAAATTATGTCTTCTCTGGTGGGCGAGCTGCGAATCCCCTACTACAACGCATTGATTCGTATGTATTTCGAAAATATATTCAAACTCGTCACCTGATAATCTTCAATGGAGTCAATAAACAGATCAAAGTGCATGCTAATATGCAGAGCTTTCATGTTGTCTTGGGTCAAATGACTAATGGTGTACTAACATAATCACGAATTATTCCACTCGATAAATGATAACCACTTGAAAAGTTCGATAGAGGGTTGTTAAGCGCTTTATCAAATGATCACTCATCTGTATGAATGCACATACATCTATGTGCCCTTACCAATGAAACGTGACATTTTAATCACAGATGTTAGTCTCAAGCTCTAGCAACATTTATTCTCGTTTTATGTTGCTTAATCGACTAGAAACTTATTTAGAATATACAGTACATTTCCTAACTAATTTCATGATCCACTAGACTCGTGGACCTCACAGTACTTATAATATATTCAAGGATTTGATCTATGCATCTTGCAAGAGTGTACAGATAAAGTAAATACAATAATTAGAAAAAACCGCAAAATATTATTAAAATAAAGATTATTCGCTGGATACCTACTCTAACAAAGTACGAGATTTGTTACATGGTAGAAACGGCCGGCCCGAAGTATCATTGCGAAATGTAAATAAATAAAATATCTTCGAGTTCAAGGGGAAGAAACAAAAGGAGATTTGATGACGTTTCCCGATGGAAGAAGGAAAGGAAAGGAAAGGAAAGAAATGGATCGTTATGGAAATTACATCGGCGTTGGATGCAAGGAAAACGATTTGGTTGACAGATTCACTGCTCACTTTCTCGTGTTAGTATATGTATCAAAAGAGTGCTTCTTATGGTGATAATACTCATTTAATGGACGGTGACCCATGTTGCAGGGTATATATATATTAATACATAGTAGAAAAATATATGAAATTCGTGAAGTTTTTATTGTCTTTGTTCTTCTTGATTCGAAGAAAAGCATCTTTACAATCAAGAACAGCGTAAACATATATATATGTGTGGATACAAGAAACAAAACATTGAAGCATTTCTTACAATTTAGTGTAATCATGTAACTCACACAAATCACACCATTCTAGTTTTGAGTTGTCTTCAATCTCTTCTTCCCTGGCAAATTTGATTAAATTAAGGTTCGAAATTCATCTTTTACGACATGTCCTAATCCGTAAATGGAATCTTCCACTTTGCGGTCCAAATAATGGACACCCGTGACCACAGTGGCAGCCCAGGATACCGTCGTTCCATTGGTGAGACGGTTAAAGGCAGCCACAGGTACCTCGAGTCCCTTAAATCAGCTGTATTCCATCTATCTGCCATGAAAACAAATGATCCAAGAGGCGAGCCTGGAGGCATCGGGATCACGAATGTACCCTGAGAAAAGAATGTAGCAGCTCTAAAAACTTTATTCGCACCCACACAAGGGTTCCCTATAGTCTCCCAAGGCCCGAAAATAGAGTCCGCCTCATGCACCAATGCCTCGTTCGGCGCTAAACCGCTGCACCCGGAGGTGATCATGTAGTAAATCCCTAGATTCTTGAACAAAACAGGCGCTGCCCGGTGCTGTCCCACGAGTACCTTAGCCATATCAGATGTAACATCAAGATAATCTTCATTCAAGCTACTAATGTGAATTTCTTTGTTTTCCAAAGAACAGTATATCAGATAGGCCATCCCAATATTATCGTCTTGGAAAACCGTCATATCCCTACTGTCGAATCCATTCGAGCTTCGACTGTAAAGATACTCAAATGGTCCGGTGCGGGAATCGCTGATCGCCACCCCAACCAAGGCTTTCGCGTAGGTGACATCATCGACATGAATCCACATTACATATTTTCCACTCCTCTCATTGTATATCACCCTAGGCCGCCTTTCAACCACATTCATCTTATACAGATCATGATTCTCAATTCTTTCTTCTGCAGGTAACAAGATTCCCTCATTCTTCCAACTCCACAAATCTTTCGAAGAATAGCAACAGATGCCGATGAAATCGACACGGGGTGTGCCCGTTTCAGGAGAAAGATAAGTAGATCCATTCTTACTCTCACCATACCAATAATAAGTTTCTGATTTTTTATCAAACAAAATGCCCCCTCCATGTGCCTGGATAGGATTTCCATCTGTGTCAAGCCACACATGCTCTGGTAAATAATAAATGCTGGTTTCATTATCTGCATTGTTTCTTGGATCGACAAGACCAAAATATTCAGGTCTTGGGAAGAAGATTGACCGAGTAAGAGACAAGGGATCGAGATATTCGTCGTTGAAATTGGTTTTCTCGGGAGATTTGAGTCCATATGGTGGGAGAAGTGTCAGTTGCTCAACTAGACCGATATCACGGAGATATAAAGGGTGGATGGAAAGAATGCTAGCAAGTTTTATTTTCTCAACGTGTATGTTCACTTTTTGGATGAAGGATTTGTTGGATCTCGGTTTTCTCGTGCCCAAAACGCAGCGGAAGTTTTAAAATTTTTAATTTTATTTTGACAATCAAAATATTTGTTTGAGCACTCGTATGGTTTTATAAATTAAACATACATAGGATGTTTAAAACTTTATACCTTTGGTGAAATATTCACACGACTCTAACTATTCCGGGGTTAGCGGATATAGCTCTTGCTGAAAATCCCTACAACTTTCTTCAAATCTCCTTCTTTAATCTTCGAATTAGGTGCACGACCGGATTACTTGTTCCTCTTCTAACTTGTACTAGAAAGTATAGAAGATGTTTTGCGTAGAGATAAAACACCGAAGAAATCGACCCACTACCTCTTAATTAAGGTGGCCGAAACTTCTTGCAACCAGAGAGCAGCACTCTAAAAGAAGAGCCGAAAGTGTATCTTTAAGAAGAAGAAACTTTCGGATGCCACATCACTGAAACAAGAATCAAAATCTTATAATTATGTCTAATCTTCAATTTACTTAATTAATTAGAATAATTAAATCAATTAAAGATCCTACAAATCTTTGCATGCCAAATCATGAAACTCTCGGATGCATGTTAATAAATAAGAATCAAATTATTATTATTATTATTTTTCTAATCATTTCTTTACTTAATTAATCTAATTAATTAAGTTAATTAAAGATTCCAAAAAAAAAATGCATCCCATATCATGGTCAATCTCCAATGATGCATATATTTCTTGTAATATCATGCATCATTATTATTTTGCTTTGTATGCAAGTTTTTAAAATTATGGTATCATGAATATTTTCATATTACATAAATCAATACCATATTTTATAAAAACTTAATGGGCTATATTTTAACTCAATTAAAATATAATTAATCATTAAAGCATATTTGAACTTTAATAAATTTGCATGATGAGCTTATACTCTTACAAGCTCATGATTCATGCTCTCATTACATTAATCTCATCATAATCCCGATCGACGATCCAATATCATCGATGTGACAAATTCAACTTATTTGTTATTATGATGTACATTTTAATTTCGAGATCACCAATGTCTAAATAAGGCAGGTGCACTCCCTTTGACTGTTTTTAGCAGTCATGCTCTCAAAATTTCTATAAGCTTTTATAAACTTTATTTATAAGCTTATCGATTGATCATATCAAACTTATTTCTTATAAATTCAACTCATTGAATTTATTATCTCAACGGGTTCTATAAATTCAACTCCTTGAATTTATTATCTCAACGGGAACAAGTAAACCAGTGCTTGTGTGACCCTCAATGGTTCAGGGATACAGCTAGCCGTGGGTTCACAACTCTTTGTGATTCAGGACAATTTCCTTTATTCGGGCTTACCCTAGTTAGCCCCATTCTTTTCATCAACACCTTGATCAAGAATGTCATAACTCATTTCTGATTGCACCCATCGGATCATGGTAAGAGCGTCTAGTAGCATCGCCCCATGATCCCTAGGTATCACTGATAGTGCCTGCAAGAACCAGTCGATTATGATTAGCGTACAGTACGGTCCCTTCATCTCATATATTTCGATCGAATCTGCAACCATTGGTTCATCGAGGGTTGCATATCAATTCGATAACTATGTAACACATATAAATAGTGACATCGCATGTATCATTGAAGAACTCCTTCTCCAATATACATCTCATACTCTGGCCAGAGATTCCACGTACTATTAATTCATCAGATCACATAGGATATCCACACCCGTAGGTGAGCGGTGAATCCCTGATTACAATGCACTGGCTCCTATATGTGTTGCAACTGTACCCAATCTCGCCAGCTGATGACTCTCCTGGAGCCGGTAAACGAGTCAAAGCACAGCCCTAGCATATAAAGCCTTAGTGTTGTCCCGGGTCGTAAGGACTAATGGTGTACAATCATAACCACGGACTTATCTTCTCGATGAATGATAACCACTTGGAAAGTCCGAGGGAGGGTTGTTCGGTATAATCATCATATGACTACCCATCTGCATGTTTGGACATCTCTATGCCCTTACCAAGAAACGCGGTACACAACATCACAGATGCTAGTCTCGAGCTCAAGCGACATTTATCCATGTTTTAGGCGGCTGAATCGACTAGGAACGAATTTAGATTATACAGTGTTTACAAATGAGTTTCAACATCGAATTACGATTCATTTGTATTAAAGTATAATCAAGGGTTTTATATATGCTGATTGCATAGGTATACAGATAAAGTAAACTGAAACCATTAAAAAGTAAATTATATTAAAATAAAGATTGTTTATTATACTCGAGTCAATAAATTCCCCAGCCAACAGTTGGCTTACAGGACATCTACTCTAACAAAATTTCAACTGGAAGAAAAGAAAGCAGCCAACAACACCGCATATCACAAACCGCAGGCATGAAAATGGAGCTCCGACGTATAACCACCGTGCCATTGCGCGGCGGCGGGTCAACAAGCTAGAGATTTGTGTACGAAGCTGCTGCTTGTTAATTTTCACCGCCAAATTAATAGAAGCTGTGAAGTAGAAGTCAACTTCTTGATTACCAAGTATTCAACTTTAATTGATTTATTTTTTATTCTTGAGTCTTTAGCTAGTTGTTGTATGGATGGCAGATACATTGGAGTTTCTTGAAAAGGGGGTGAAGCATTAAACTAATAATTTGTATTGGGATATTAATAAATCTAGAGGTAAGAGGACAATTTAATATTTTGAAATAAATTTTTTAGAAATAAATCGAAGAATATAAAATATGTTAAATTATATTTTCGAGATTTCTACTGTATAATTAACGTTATATCAGAATATTTTGATTAATTATTTAGTTTTGTTTAAATATGAATTATTATGTAATGTTTTAATTAAATTTAATAGAATTATAGAGTTATATCTTAGATATATTTGAAGATGCAAAAGTGAATTGAAGACACATTTATGAAAACAAATAACATGAATATATATTTTTTCCAAAATTTAATAATATTTCCCTAAAAAGTAGACAAATATTTGCGTAAGTTTTCAAAATTGAATGTATAATTTTATCTTTTCTTGTTTATTGTATTTATCAAAAAGCCAAAAAAATGTTGGAAATTTCAAAGTAAAGGACATATTTTGAACATTCATTATAAATTTTATATCAATAGGAAAAACCTGTAAATGGGATTTTTCATCTCATGATTAAAACAAAATAATTGGTTCTCTATACTATATAAATAATATAAATTATTCAGAGAACCATATATTTTAGATTACATAATTTGTATATTTGATTTCGATGGAATGAAAATTCAGAGACCCAAACAAATAAAATGTTTGGTAATGTGAAGAAGAGACCAAACACGTACTCAATCCGACGTATTTTAGATTAACAAGTTAATGAAAAGAGTAGGAACAATATATCATTAAAAAATTGGATAAAAGTTATTAAAGACGATATCGTATATCTTAAACGTTTAAGAGATGATATGTGAAAAAATCGTATAGTTTGGAGAACTAATATCTATGTAATCGATTCCGTAAAGAATATACTATAATGAAGATTCTTCTTCATATATAGATAGTTATTAACAACTCAAGTATGACAACTCGTTCTAAAACAAAGAACTAATTAATCCCCAATATTTTGACCATTGATGCAATCACTTTGGTGCTATCCCTTTTTGTCCTTTCACGCCACTGTACATTTGGTCGATGTAATCCTCCAAATATATGTATGTGTTAGAACGTCTTTGTCGCACCCCCGGCCTACAAGGACTCAGCCGACAGCGAGACAAGTTCATGTGGAACTGTTCGAGTTTCAATTTACTTGGTTCTCAAGGGAGTCGACTGCCCCGGTCAGCCTATCTAGTGCACCTACACGATAGAGATCATAATGTAGGAAAATATGGCAAGTCAGTAACCTTATCAAAGACAAGTTTGTCGAAGAATGGAGACGCTTCTTCTTGCTTAAGTCCTTTATCCATATGAATAAAGACAACGAAGCTTGAATATGATTTGAAAATTGAACATACTAATTGTATGCAAACTGGAATAGCGACTTTTTCAATAAACCACCAGCTGCAATTTTTTCCATGATGCCTATGAACACAATAGTAAATAAAATCAATTCACAGAAATGCCACCATTCTACAAAATATAGCTGGGTTAGGCTTCATTTGGGAAAACGTTCGTTTCTCAAAATATATCTCCATTGTATTCCATACTTCCCTATATAATCAAGACTCCTGTTCAACTTTCCACTTCTTTCCAAAAAGAACTCAATTCATATTATAACCCAATATCCCACAAAATATAGAAAAATCAAATTAACCTACATATTTTTACATGACAAGACATTTAAAGTAGAAAATGGTTGTGTGATAAATAAAACCAAACAATCATCTTATTCTGCAAACCATTTTCAAAAAAAAAAAAAAAAAAATCGCCGGAAAAACCCAAAAACAGTATCAAACCTCCCAGTAGTGTGCAGATAAATGTGCAATAAAAAGCAAAGTCCGTCTATAACTCAAGGCACCAGTATGGTTCAAATGTTTAAGTAATTGATGACTTGCACAACACAGGCTTAATTCCAAGTATATCAATAAACAATTGTATACCAGTGTATATCCGGTCAAATACTCTTGGAACTCCACAAAATATAGTTGGCTTTAACATGAGAAGATCTTCAATCATGTATCTGATATCATGTAAGTTTGAAGTAAAGTGTTTTTTGGTGTAAGAAAACATTGCTTCGCAACTTTCAGGACTAGAATGCATTATATGACCAAAATATTTAATGAAATTTGTTAACACAATATTAATCTCACCGCCTGCCAAAACCTGATTGAAGACCCTCGATAAATACAGTATGTCTCGATAATTTCATCGAATATGTGGGCAAGTGGAAGAAAAGAGAAGTATGCATCCTCTTCTGTACCCTGCAGAAAGGCATGTGGAATGAAATCACTGAAATTTTTGTGTCTTTATTAAATTGCAAACCTAACAAAGCAAAAAACTACCAACTTTTTATCGCTTTATCTGTTTCTCTAAGAAGGTGATCTATAGAAAAGACTTCTGCCATGAAAGCACCATTATTTATAATGACACCTTTAGGTTCTCCCGTAGTTCCACTCGTATACATTATCTTGCATATGTCAGTCCTTGCTTTTGGAGGAAGATTATCATCCAAATTTCCCTGCCAAAACAGACAAACAAGAAAGAGTATATCTGGTAAGTTTCCAGTATTTCTGGAAAATATTTGAAACCTTGCAGATAATGATTACATTGGCAAATGCGAAATTGGGTTGAAAATGTAACTTTCGGAAATAATTATATTGTTCAAGGCAAAGATAAATAAATATCACCAAAAATTTATAAAACAAACTAAAATAGTATGCCTAATATATATGTGATGACTTCTTTCTAACCAAAAGAGCGAATTCGTCCCAAGAGAAGCAATCTACATCAAGCTCCTTAGCTCATTCCTTTTGCTCCTCAGAAATCATTCCAAAGCTGACAATAGCTTAACGAAGAAGAGCATGCCTCAATTAGCAAAACGTCGACATATAAAAAGTGATTTGGGTAATAACCTCAGATTAAACTCCTCGTCTTACTTTTTAGATGTGAAACGCAATTGGAGAGACATGTTAATATCTATGGACAGAGACAACCATTGTGAGTGTGAAAGGACAATCTCATCTTAAACATCTTATAAGCTCATAAGATGTTAACCAAATAATAAGCCTTCAAAGCTTACTTTAAAACTAAGCTCTTGAACCAAGAGAACATACTGTGGGTAGCTTTGTTTCACGAACAAAGGCTATGGAAACCTCGGCATGATTGATAATGTACTCAACCGCGTTTGCGCCTGCATTTAATTTACGCCCCATCAAGAAGAGCAATCAAGAGAAGACCGATGAAACAAGTTTTTTTTTTTTTGTGTGTACAAATTCGGGTGGTGTGTTTGAACATAGATTCGAACTCATGCTTCTCCATTCGCTGCATGCAGCACATGAGAAGATAAAATAAAGAAAAATTGAAGCCAACGGTACACAAACCAAGGGAATCATAGAGTGGAACATAGGTAATGACATGGCTAATGCAAGCCTGTAGAGAGATCAAACAGACAAATTAACATTGTAACTCGAACTACAATCAAATAAATCAATCTTAAGCATGAATTTACCTCCATTGATATGATCCATTCTGGGCAGTTTGCTCCATATATGCCACAATGGTCTCCCTAATATGACAAACACTAATGGCGGAACCAATATGGAGGGCTGTATCGTAGACTTCTTGGTATGTCAGCCAGTTGTATGCACCAACCTGCCAGTTAAACTAAATTTGTCAAATAAAGCTAGAATCAAATACCCCCTTCAAAATTCACATCAAAACATTTTAACAATTATATCTTTTTCTCAAAATAAAAATCTCATTGACATTTTTACGCCTAAAAGACACAAGATATCATCAATAAATATCAAAATAACTATTTAAATTTATAAAATCAGTTTAGCATAAATTATACATCACCAGCAATATCTTCAGAGAATAATTTTAAAAAAAGTACAATCAATTAACTTACTTCTGGACCAACTTTACCAATCATAAACTAAATAAAATCCCAAGTGTTACCTTTCCTTCGATTTTTGAACTGCGTCCCAGCATATGATTTCCAGGATTTCTTTCCACGGACTTACTGCACCCAAAAACTCAGATTGACACAGCAAATTCGACAGACCCATCCCCGATCAAATCTGAGACTTGGGCATCAGGAAATGTGAATCTTGATGAAACGGCAAATGCGAACTACAATCCCAAGAAATGGAACAAATATAGTATGACGAGAACGTTTTGCATGAAGGCCCATTAGCTCAGTTGGTTAGAGCGTCGTGCTAATAACGCGAAGGTCGCAGGTTCGAGACCTGCATGGGCCATCTCCGTTTTTTTAAAAAAAAATTTGAGAATTGTGAAAATCAGAAACGGGTTTTTCCCAGAATCTTTTTTCAATGTAATTTAATTTGGACATAAAACACGTCTGAACTTTAAATACCAAAAAAAATATATATCAAAAAAAAAAATTTGTAAAATAATCTTCATCAACTAATTAATTAAGAAAATGATCTATTCATGCATCTTCTTTATACACATTAATAAGTTATTTTTTTAATTAAATAGTTGATCGATGTTATTTTACAAATTTTCTTTTTTTTAGGTATATTTTTTTTGGTATTTAAAATTCAGACCGTCGGTATTTTATGTGGATGTTATTTTCTTAATTAAATAGTTGATCGAGTTTAAAAAACAAAACATCCTTTAACAAATCCAAGGAAAATGGAGAACCTGAGGTCTTTCCATCAACCCATCTTTCGCATAAATGCACCTATACACTGCTCCCGCCGACGGCTTTCCATTGGCAGCAGCAGCCCTTTCTTCCTCAACTTTCACCGTATAACCCCCCATCTTCACTCACCCCAAATCAAAAAATGGAAACAAAACTTGGGTTTTTCAAGAATTTGTTGAGAAATTCACAGTGCATACAGAAACAAAAAGGCACGCAGAGTTGGAAGCTGGTATCGTTGGGAGTGCAATAAATTGAAAGTGTTGAATTCAATTCAAAGCGGCATTTATTAAGAGTGCATGTAATCCAATGCTCTCATTTATGTTTCGTAGTTGAATCAAATTATTTACGTACAAGTGCAAAATATCCAAATATTGATTATTGAGACAATCTTTTTTACCTTTCTAATTTTGTATAATTATACATCATAATTTGTTTTAAATTATATTTTTTATATGAGTAGATCTCTTGTGAGACGGTCTCATTAATCTTTATATGTGAGATGGGTCAACCCTACCGATATTCACAATAAAAAGTAATAGCATAAAAAGTAATACTTTTTCATGGATGACCCAAATAAGATATTTGTCTCACAAAATACGACTCGTGAGGCCGTCTCACACAAGTTTTTGTTTTTTTTTTATACATATAAATATCATGTTGCAATGTGTTCCACAATCTAGTTTTAAAAAAATTAGATTTTTGTCCGACAATTTATATA